>NC_056726.1:195067154-195165505 GCF_019279795.1 Protopterus annectens
AAATCAAGGGTGTATATGCCATTAACCATCCAGTTATCCAGGTTCTGCTTGCAAAGGTGTAAATAGCTACCCTGCCGGATGTGGAAAGGGTGTCCATTCCACAGCAGTGTGAGTGTGTGGGACACACATCTGAGCTGCCAACAATCCCAGTTGATGTCACACACCAGGTTGAGGGTGTGTGTGTGTGGGTTAATAGATTAGAGCTTTAGTTGCACTTGTGCAGCAGTCCTAACAATTTGGAGTCCATGATTGCCTTGTGTGCCAGGCAGAGGTCACCTCTGAGTATATGTATGAAACTGGGTAGAAGGGATGGGCTTATAGCCTATGTGTGTATGGTAGATATTTGAGGCCCTGGTATTCCCTGGTGGGGAGCATCTGTGAAGTCCTCAGCTGCTGCATGTGTTGTGTGAGGTCAATGATGAATTATACTCATAATGAGCCTTATTGGAGGGAATACAGGGATGTTATGTCCCCATGTCCCTGGATGACATACCCTTATGTATGAGGTGGGCCATGTAGAAGGTTTACCTTACAACGGAATCAACATGGTGGTGAAATGTCTTGTTGCCATCAACCTGCATGCACAGATCTCTCACTACTGATTGTGTGCCTAGGATGTTGCTAGTACTGTGATAATATTTGGGGATGTCAGTCTCCCCAAAGGGGTTGACACTGCATTTTTTGGTATGCAGCCTGAGGCCTTGCTTCTGGCACCTGTCATGTGTCTGCATGAGATCATCCTAGGCAGGTGGCCACATGATCATATCATGCATTACACTGATGTCACATCAGCAAAAATATACACCCCTGCCAAGTATTGAACCCAGGACCATGTCACCTACAGCAAATTGCATTAGCCCACTAGGCCAACCCAGCTTTATATCATGCATTACACTGATGTCACATCAGCATAAATACTCACCACTGCTAAGTATTGAACTCAGCACCTTGTCAACTACAGCATAGTGCATTAGGCCACTGAGCTGGGAAGAAGCACTGGTGTTTTTACAAAGATTTCCTGATTGCCAGTGACACACTACTTCTACATGTAATGGGATAAATGGCAGCATACTTGGGCCTGTGATGCAGACACTGAACCAGTACATAGCCAAATGCATGTTGATGGATGTACATGAGGCCTATGATATCAGATAGAGATGACAGTTGCACAGAATGTTGCAGAATGTCCACAGTTGTGCCACCTACTTATGTCATGGCTGTCATAAAACCTATTCTGTGTGCTGAAGTACTAGCAAGTCAGTACACATTGAGGTTAAAAAATCAGGACAGACAGGTCAGTGTCACACATAATACCCATCTGAATACACATGTTCATGCTAATCCTGTATAACACACTGTATGCATGCACATATGTCTTGCAACTGCACCTGGCATAATAATGACTCAGTAGCTCTATCTTGGACATTCTTAGCATGTGTGTCATCTGGACACCCACAGTCCTGGCCCACAGTCCAGTCTGTTGCACAACAACTGCATGCTTGTCAATACAACATTGAAATAACTGAGCTCTGCGATGTCCTGCAGAACTGGTTGCTGCTACCGCAGTCACTGCCACCCACAGTAGCATGTCAAAGGCCAGTAAGGTGGGACATGTGTCACAAATATGAATAAATGTCCTAAATGCCACCTACCACTCTCTGTATGGCACTATTACTTAACATATGTACCAGAGCCAAATGCCTCACCAGGACTGTTATGGGGACCCTCACCCTGGCTAAGCTGTGACAACAGAGCTGACACTGCTCCCTCACTCACATATACTGCTTGCTGTCCCCCAATATGTTCACAATCCCCAGTATGACTCTTGGTCAGAATGCAGCAGCTGCAGCCTGCTGCAGATGCATCAGTATATTCAGCTACCTGCTACAGACCCAACACACCTTCCAAACACCTAGAACAGGGGATCCACACAACACTCATACATAAAGAGTTGGGAGGAATGGTCAGGTGACAGGGTCATGTGTCACAGTCTCCATCTACAAACATACACAGCTGATAGACCAGCATCACCTGCAACAGCATGTACATTCAGATAAAAAATATGTATGACACTCACATCTTCCTGTCTTCTTACTGACCCCAACACACATTGTTAAACAATAAACTGCCACAGAATCATAAAGTCTGTTAACAATGGGCAAACATAGCATGCAAAACTGTGGAGATACCACATCAATCCAAACAGTGGAAAGTATTTCTACCTACCTTCTGTGATGCTGAAGCTTTCACACATTGATAATGTCCTCCTCACAGGTCAGGAAAAGGGCCATAGCCTACATGAAGGCACTGTGTTGCCATACCATTGGCTAAAGAAAATGCAACCCAGCTGTTCTAGATGCTATTAGTAAGTGTGAGTCACAGATTGGTGCACAGGCAATCAGCTGTTTATGAGCATTCCCTACAAAAAGCAAGCTGCTGCCTATGGTAAACAGGTCTGTGACTTTCTTCATGAAGATAGACTGGTCTTTCCTAGGAAAACTACCACTGGATTTCTGCTCACAAAAGAGTACAGCTCTATACCAGGTATGTCATAGAATTACGTGTGTAATGGAATGCAGATGGGGATGCAGTCATGGGAAATAGGAATTCCAACAGCAGGTCTCAACAAAATATCCTGGAATGACATGTTGCTGTTAGTCAGCTGTCAAACACCTACAGACTTCCTTTTTGGCTCTGTCTGCAGTGACATAGATCACAGCTCTGGCCCCTGAGTCCCCCCAGCAATGGTCAGCTCATGTACAAATGCTACTGGATTGTCTGTTGTCCAATAGTAACAGTAACTACTGCTGGATACAGCTGGCATATCACATCATGCACTGCCAGTGAGTCCATTTCAGTCTGTGAATGTCATACAGGCATAGTTCAACCATGGTCCAGGTGTGCCTGACTGTTCCTGACATACTCTGGCTAGGTCACTGTGTAGTCTACACCTGTATCTCATTGCCTTACAGCTATGGCTAGCATACCTGGTGACCCCCTGCAGCAGGACAGCAGGTTATAGGCAGCAGTAGTAGGGGGACACAGGCTCCACCTCAGCAACAGTGTGGACATATTGAGCATACAATGTAAGGGAATGAATACAGTACCAGATATTAATGTACCGTTACTGTATTCTGAGGGGTCTGCCATGCCACAGACACGTTTTCCCCAGTCTGGGTACAACCACTACATATTGTCCAACTGGTATTCAGACATCCACATTTGCCTGGCAAGGGCTCCACATATATTAGGCACATGTACACATTCCGCAAACATATGTGTACTGCAGATGTCGGACACCTACAAGGAGTAAACCCTACACCACATTTGCACTGCTCTCAGGTATTGTGTAGCACACATGTTGCTGGAATGTTCACATACACTTGTAGTACCAGTCACGTATTTGTGGGATGGTGGCTGTATGACACGGTACTGTAAACTCGTCCATGGGGGACATACCACAGTAGATGGCAGTGATGTGTGTGGACACATAACAACACAGTCTCTCACAGCACACAGGTCATAACGGGTATACCTAGGATCATATGAAGTTACTAGGCTATGGGCCCTGAGCCCCCATATGCCTAGCCCAGATGTTAAACCATGTGTATGCAAGGCAGCACCTAATGCCTCAGTCCAACAGGGAGACAGGTGGGATCCCAAGGGTGTATATGCTGTTAACCATCCAGTTATCCAGGTTCTGCTTGCAAAGGTGTAAATAGCTACCCTGCCGGATGTGGAAAGGGTGTCCATTACACAGCAGTGTGAGTGTGTGGGACACACATCTGAGCTGCCAACAATCCCAGTTGATGTCACACACCAGGTTGAGGGTGTGTGTGTGTGGGTTAATAGATTAGAGCTTCAGTTGCACTTGTGCAGCAGTCCCAACAATTTGGAGTCCATGATTGCCTTGTGTGCCAGGCAGAGGTCACCTCTGAGGATATGTATGAAACTTGGTAGAGGGGATGGGCTTATAGCCTATGTGTGTATGGTAGATATTTGAGGCCCTGGTATTCCCTGGTGGGGAGCATCTGTGATGTCCTCAGCTGCTGCATGTGTTGTGTGAGGTGAATGATGAATTATACTCATAGTGGGCCTTATTGGAGGGAATACAGGGATGTTATGTCCCCATGTCCCTGGATGACATACCCTTATGTATGAGGTGGGCTATGTAGAAGGTTTACCTTACAACGGAATCAACATGGTGGTGAAATGTCTTGTTGCCATCAACCTGCATGCACAGATCTCTCACTACTGATTGTGTGTCTAGGATGTTGCTAGTACTGTGATAATATTTGGGGATGTCAGTCTCCCCAAAGGGGTTGACACTGCATTTTCTGGTATGCAGCCTGAGGCCTTGTTTCTGGCACCTGTCATGTGTCTGCATGAGACCATCCTAGGCAGGTGGCCACATGATTAAGGAATCCAGTGACAGCACACAGCATGCATCATCTGCAAACATGGTCATCCATAGCCCAATGGCTGTGTCCTGCACCTCAGAAGTGTACATCACACATAACAGAGGCCCAAACACAGAACACCAGGTGGTGCCACTAGTTGTGGGTCAACCTCTTCAAGTGGATTCCTGTATTTGTATTAGGTGGGTCATGTCAGTGCACCAGTGTGCTACCCCTCTGGTAACATATGGTATGATGCATACTTGGGAGCATATATCTGTTATGGCCAAGTGGGTTATACTGTCAAGGCTTTTGTCCAGGTCAAGGTAGGTAATGTGCACTCTCACCCCCCATGGCTTTGGTGACTGTGTCAAAGAGGTCAAAAGAGTGTAACAGACATGATCCCTTCCTTGACAAAGGCTAACTCTGTGTGATGGAGTGTGTGGAGGTTGCCAATGTCCTTGTTAAAGAGGTTCACTGTAAACTGTGTTATGGCCTTGCAGATCAGCCTAGTCAGGCTGATAGGTGTATAATATGACAGACTGGTGGATGCTTCCCTTAGTGTAAAGGGGTAACAGTGGTTGTCCTTCACATGGCTGGGAAAAAGGTGGCAGTCAGGCCTCCTTTGAATACAATGCCTTATGGTGTTGCAAGGTCATACTTGGGGTCATCTGGGATGCATCCTGTGATGTGATAGGCTCCCATGGTGGCTGTATACCATGACTTCCACATGGCAGTGGTGACCTGTTGCCTACATATAGGAGAAGGGGGCAGGTATTGGGGACATCCTGGTGTGCTGATGGGGGGACAGGTGGTGAAGCCTACACTGACTCTGTCAGGCATCAAGTATGCTGGACCTACAGCACTGATATAGCTGGTGTCCTTGTCCACCACAAGTGAGCAGATTCAAATGTTTCCTCTAATGTTGCAAACATATGCGCAGAAGGGGAGATGATTGTCTCCACTGGATCTTGACAATGTAGGCTCTGTGTTTGCTGTGCAGGTTTCCAGAATTGATCCTATTTGCTTGTTCACACTAAGGAGACATTGTTCCAAAATGGGCTCCTGCTCCTACTTTGTCTCACAAGGCTCTATGTCATCCCTGTTATAGATACTGTTTCTTGCAGATGTCCACCAAGCAGGTGTACATATCCTTGCAGAGGATGATGTACCCCTGTTGGGTATACCTGACTCCATGTATCTATACAAATGCATGTATATCACTTGTGTGTTTCTGTGGATATTGGTGCCAGTTCCTAAAGAGGGGCTGGGGGCTGTGTATACCACCCCAAAGGAGGCTGTATTCCACATTGGAGGTGTATGTATGTCTGACCCTAGCTAGATGAGTATTGTGGGAGATGGTGACTGCAAACATGACTGCATGATGGTTGCTTTGCCATGGAGGAAGACACTGTAGGGATGCTACAGTGGTAAGCCATTTTGTGTAAGATGAACTCCAGCACACCTTTACGTCATGTGCAGGTAGCCCCTAGCTGCACCAAGGTGTTTGTATTTCCAATGTTGATGGCTCTCTGGCCATTTGTATGCTGGCATGAGAATGTCTTCCAGTGTATGTTTGAGTTATTCAAGTAACCCAGGATCAGGGTACAGACCCAAATCCTAATACAGTCGATGAGGTCCATATATGCAGAATGGGATTCCTGGTCACATGTGGTGTCCGGTAGCTAGTTTTCATTTGAATAGGTGTGTTGGCAATAGTAAACTGCATGAAGGTGTGTATGTGTCTCATATATAGTGAAACCCCATGTCCCATGGCATTACCGCCCACACTTTGGGGTCTGACTGTATGATAGGATGGTTGACCAGGTAAGGCTGGGGTGCTCTCTGCAGCTTTGAAACCTGTGTCTGTGACTGTACAGATGTTAACATTTCCCAGGGTTAAGAATGCTTGCACTCAGGGCAGAGTCATGATTGCAAGCATTCTTAACAGGGCAGAGTCATTTGTAGACCCCTATTGTTTACCAGCATGGCTTTCAATGTGTGCTGCGCTGACAGTTGTATGTTGGTAGTGATAACCTCACCACTTTTCTTAATGAAGGTACTATGTGGGTGGCAAAACCATTGCCAGATGGTGAAGGCCAGTTTAGACAGATGAAGGCCATCTCTGGCAAAGCATTGTGGTCTGTTGACTGGAACTGGAACAGGTACTGGAACCCCCTGGAATATCACAAGATAACAGGCCACATGTTAAGGTCAATCATTTCCTGATTGTATTGCAGAATCAGTCTGTGTGACAGTGGAATGCTGCATAAGGCTAGGGACATACTGGCCTGGGACACATAATCAGTGTGCTCATTCATGTCTCACTGCATATAGTCCAGGGAGGTACATCTCAGGTCAGGCATGCCAACATGTACTTGTATCAGATTCATGGCAGTACCTGCTGGTGAGAGATAGCAGTACATATGCCATATGGTGGATTCTGTCACCTGACACACAAGTAACTGTGACCATCCACATATACAGCTGCTGAGAACCACATCAGTGTCTCTCATAATGGAGTCTCCTATGTGTAATATGTTTTATATGTGGTGATGCCTTCATAGCTGTGGGACACAGGTGTGTGGCTATGTGTGGTATGTGCTGTGCAGAGCTGTGGCATTTACATGTGACTTTGCAATGGAGGTGTGAGTGTGTTGGGTAGGTGTCATTGGTGTGTGAGAGGTACTGATTTTGTCAACAACCTGTTCGGGGACAGATATGTGGGCTTGACAGGAAGAGAGCATGGACTGTAGGTTACTAATGTCATTCCATCTCTCACACAGTGTGTTCTTTGCTGGTGTTTGTAGATGGTTGTCCATCAGTGTACATGAGGCAGGTACTACACTGTGCTAGGATGCTCATATCAACCTGACTGGCAGGGGAAATTGTAGGACATTATCCAGCAATATATTCCAGTATCTGAGGGAGGAAGGGCAGGGAGACTTAAGGGGTGGGCCTACAGCCCAGGTGCTTACTACAACAGTAGGAGGCTGACACCACTGCATACAGTGTAGACATGGTATGAACAAGCAGTAATAGGCACAACAGGAAAATGCATTTGAACACCTTATAGGACATGCATCAAGTAGCAGGAAACATCAAGATCAGAAGGACAATGCATGATGTATTGCCACTACGTTGCTGATAGCCACATACATACTGTGGTGATAGATGGCAGGGTATGATGTGGGAGTTAATGGTGGATAGTGCTGGCAAATGTGGATGTGCAGGCTATGTGCATAATGGTGAGCAATAATGTGGTTCTGTGATGTGTTCCCCTCTTCATGTCTTTCAGGAGGGATGTAACACCATAAGAACCCACCTTTCTCAGAAGCAGAGACTGACACCATAATTGATGCCTGGAGTCCCCATCACCAGGTCCTGTTGTCAAGGAGTCATCATAACCAGTAAGAACATGCTGCACTGTGGGAAGACCTCATGGCATCAGTTAATCATGTGGGCCAGCACAACAGGAGCTATGTGTAGGTTCAACACTGGGCCACTGATATGATACATTATGCACGGCAAAGGGACACAGCTGTAGCCAGGGACCATGCTGGCACTGGTGGAGGGCCTGCTACACAACAACCACTCTCGGCCATAGAGGAGTTCCTGGTAAACCTGGGTTCAGCCACCAGCTCACAAGAATCAATCACACCATATGTCATGGAGGTGGTTGGCACAGCTTCCACAGCTGAGGATCATCCAGGTAAGCCTCCAGTCATCATCATAGTCATACTGTAGCATTCATAATAGCAGCCTCTGCATACCTGTACACATATGTCAGGTCAATTTGCATTTGTGGGGGGGGGTTGTAATGCATGTGTGTGCACACATATTGTGAATGTTGGCAATGTGGGTAGTATCACAGTTTGTACTGCACATGTTCATATATGCACATATTATCCTGTACCAATGCCACATGTGTATCTTCTGACAATACCGCTCCCTCACAAATCCATAGGTACCTCTGGTGAGGCTGGGGTCCTTCATCCTGTTGCTGGTGAGCATGGAACTGTTTTGTTATGGCTCATCTATACCATAAGCATGTTAAGGGCTGTCAGTTTGCCGTGGACACAACTGTTAAACTTAGCCATATTGCAACACGTGCATGTTCATTTGTAGAGGGGTGCACTGCAGTGCATTACATCAGTAATCACAGTAGCATATTTGCAGGAACTCTAATATACCAGCATGCATTTTTGTGAAGGCGTAGCCAGTCTGCTATAAAGGGGTGAATTACTATTGTGGAAATGGGTGCACTGTGTTTCAGGTGAAGGCCCATCACATACACTGACATGTCACTTATCTCACAGGTGTATAGTACTAGCAACATTTACTGGATGTAGCTGCTCTGCAAGTTGTTAAGGGCCTATCTTGTGTGTGTCTGTTGTGGTCTGCTAGTGTGTTGTGCATGGCATCAGCGATAAGGTGTGGTCTGTCTAATGCATTTGTGGCACCTAACCTGTATGTGTGTGTGTGTGTGTGTGTGTGTGTGTGTGTGTGTGTGTGTGTGTGTGTGTGTGTGTGTGTGTGTGTGTGTGTGTGTATGTGGATCAGCAGACATTATAGTACAGGAATGAATGTAGTCATGTTGTCTTCCCCTCACAGGTGACCATAGGGGTTGGAGTGTGTCCCCCTCACAACCTGATGTCAGTGTCTCATTGGACTCTGATTATGATGGTGGCCATAGTGAGGCACAGGTGGGGTTGTTGGGGGCTGAATCTGTCCCACTGGTATACATCCCACTTTCTCTCCCAATGGCCCACACACAGTCAGTATGTCCACACATACCCAGTCCCCAGCAGCCACAGATATTGGACAGTCAGAGGATGGTGGCATTGAACAGGAGGGTGTGGCGTCTATGGCATCTGTCACTGTAGACACTAACCATAGCCAGAGAGCTAGCAAGGACCTACACAGGCAGATTGACAGGGCTGTTCGAAGGAGGCCTGCTGCCCATCCAGCACCTGTCAGATTTGTCACAGCACGTCACCCGATGCATGTTTCAGTCCATCATGGAAGCATAGCTGCATTGTGAACAATAGACCAGACAGATGCTCAGGGCCATGGATGCCACATTGCCTGGCATGCATGACTCCATCCACAGCATTGGTGATGCCTTAAATCCTTTCACTGATGTAGTGGATATTGGTGAGAGTAGGACGTTGGACATCTGGACATAGATCAGCAACAGCATCAACATCAGCTGAGAGCCAATGTGGCCATGCACAGTCACACTCCCGTAGTGGCAGTACCACCAGCACTACCGGAGGGAAGGTACTGTCTACACCACAACGTGGCAAGCCATGGGCATGTGGTCCTGGTTAGTCCTGTGAGGGACATAGACACAATAAACACTGGTCACCATCAGCAAGTACTACCACATCTGGCTCTGGGCATGGTGGTGCCAGTGCCACTCCTGGCGGAACCAGTTCCTATGTTTGTGGCCAGAAATGGTGAACTGTACATTATGCCATGTATGGTCCACATCTGTCCAACATACCCTCATGTAGGGCTAGCACATGGCTTGACTGTGTACATGCACACACTCATACATCACTGTCACAGGCAGGTCACACCCAGACACACACAGCTCCTCTCCGTGGCCCAGCTGACCAGCACCCCTCCAGACACACACACACATACGCACACACATACACAAACACACACACACACACACACACACACACACACACACACACACACACACACACACGTGTGCAATGTCAACTGTGTGGCACAGCCTAGGCCTTTGGCAATGCCACACCACACCCTGTGCATGTGATAATACCCGTGCTACATCCCTGTCATCCATACCATCAAAATAGGGACATGCTAATATGCGTCTGATGCACAGGATGAATATAGTACACTTAATGGAAGTTTGGAGTGCAGTAGTGTTATGCCCTTTAAAGTGCTGTCTGCTGGCAGTTGTCATGCGTACACATCAAAGTGTATGTACTTTTGTCCCATGATGCTGTATTGCTGTTAGCATTGCTGACTGACTGCTGTCTCCCAGACCTTATTCTGTTTCTGTTCCAGGTATCAGTGTGTCTACATCATGGGGACCTGCTGCCAATACAGCAACTCAGGATGGCATAGTGGCAAAACAGAAATGTGACATTGCCAAGGTACGGCTGTATATGTGCATGGTTACCTAGGTGCATATGTGTAGAACAGTGTGTGAGGGACAATGGGGACAGACAGCATAATATTGCATGCATACCCCTTGACACAGCATGCTACTCCTGATACGTCACCTGGGAGTTCTATAGGAGCACAGGTTCATAGGATTATAGAAGGTTATTAGGGTAATGGCCCTAGGTCCCTTACAAGCCTAGCCATTACTTTATCTCCAACAAAATCAATGATCAGCATATGTTGCCCATCATTGAGGGACACAGGTGTGACCCCTGGGATGGATTTGTAGTTTCCCATCCACTCATCATGGCTGCACTTGATGAGGGTCTGCATGGTACTCTGACATGTCTGGGAAGTGCATTCCTGAGACAGAGCAACCTCTGGGAGACAAACCTGTCTCTCCAGCAGGTTTTGTTGAAGTTGCATATCAGATTCAGGTCTGTCATGTTGGTATTACATGAAGAGTTAGACTCACATATATGGGCCAGCTATTGAAGGGCTGCGCACAGCATTGCCATCTAGGAGTGCCACAGCCCACCTGTCGACAACCTGTCCAATACTAAGTGGAGCAATACTGATTCGAGGCTGTCTGCATGGAACAGGTGTTGGAGGTCATGTATTACCTTTGCGGGTATTACTATGGCCTTTCCAGTTGCTGCAGATGTCTGGATAGGCACATACCAAATGGGCCATGGTACTAAATTATTGTTGTACTGAGTGAGGACTATGCAGAGGTAATGACCACCTTTTCTTGGATGCGCTCCCTTTACCTATGTGGTGAACCATGTACAAGGCTTTTCTGACCACTGCCTCTACTTGATGGCTGAATGCAACAGTGTTATCAACCTGAGTACCCAGGTCTCTCAACGCAGGTTATGTGTTTATGGGGTTGCCATCGATGTAAGAAATAGTGGGAACATGTCCTTGCCATAGGGTATGATGGTACTGTTTTCTGCATTCAGCTTGAGGTGAGGACCTTGCCACCATTGGGCCTATATCAGCTTATCGAAAGCTGATAAGAGCGAATGCTCTTTGATCAAATGGTAAACGTCAAACACACTATATAGCAAAGACACGGAACAGAGAAAAAAAATGCTGGGCCATTTTTGGAAGTTTGCCATTTCCTCTATGGTGGTGCAATCTCAGAGTTGGTATATTTAAGTAGGGGGTTATGGGGGGGTGAACCCCCCCCCCCACTAAATGTTGTGTTTGCATTTGTTTTTTGCGGAACAGTGATTTTTTTCCCCTGGGAAAAAATTGCTGTTCCATGTCTTTGCTATTTATTGCATTTGACGCTTAGGGGTCAAGCTAAGAGCATTCGCTCTTATCAGCTTTCGATAAGCTGATATAGACCCCATCATTCCATACCCAATGTAAGACCTCATTGCAGTATGTTAACATCAGTTGGTGGGTCAATGACAGACAGCACACAACTTACAGTCACCAGAGCCCTAGGCAGTACCTACAAATATGGGTGCAGAGTAAGGTTGCCACCTTATTAAATGTGCAATGTGGGACACTTCTTGTACTATCATGAGAGCTGTCATGACAAACCATACTCACAGCAACTGCAACAGAACAGACAGGATTTCTCTTGGTCTTCCAGTATGACAGCTTATTTTTGTCACATTTCCATAGCTTATGCTATTTCTCATAATATTAAGGTGTTTTTGGTGTACAATAACTGTTTTATGCAACTATTACACAACTTTAGGAAATGTTTGATGTCCTACACTCTTGAAACCTCTGCATTGTTTGAGTTGTTTTCACATGTCACACCTTGCCAAACATGGCAAGTAACCTGCAGGGTGGGACAGGTGGTGCCCATACCTCTCACCTGTACAGATTTCTGCAGAATGTCCTGATGTTTGCCACATATTATTGACCTGCTTTTCATAACATTGTGTTTTTTTGGCAAATTAGTGGCAAATCATTAAAGACTGAAGTTAGACAATAATGACAGATATTTTATTTTTAGACTTCATACACTTCAGAAAATTCATACTAATGCACAACTTGTTATGCTATCAACTTTCTATGTTTGTAAGAGCAATATTTAAAAATCGCCCCTATTATTTGGTCTTTGTCCCATTTTTCTGTATGGATTTATCCAGATTTCTTGCTCTAAGGGATTGAGAGGTATGATGGTGAGTCTAACATAGCCACACTACTGTAAGGGCATATGCATCCACACATGCATACACTCACAAAGTTCCCTGTTTTGGGAATAAAACCCTTAGCTATCTAGTTATATATACTATAGTACTACACAATTGCATGCACCACAGAGCTATTGTGGTTAGATGGTGTCTACCTATACTTCTAAGGTGGATGACAGCAGTAGGGCCTGAATAGGTTGCCAATGGGGGGTTAACAGAGTGGAACAGGCCCTTAAAACAGTATGACCATTGCACACATACAAAGACTGCCACGCTAATAGAGGGGATATGCAGACACACACACACACACACACACACACACACACACACACACACACACACACACACACACACACACAGAGTTGTCAGTTGTGAGATTAAAACCCTACCTATCTAGCTACATACTTATCACATGCACCATGGAGGTTATGTGCCTGGAGAATATCTAATGGTGCTTCTAAGGTGAATGACACCATCAGGCCCTGTAAAGTAATCCAATGGGGGATTAATAGGGAGGAACAGGATCTTAAAATGCTATAACCATTGCACACACAAGGCAGCCACACTGCTACAGGGGATATTCCCCCCCACACACACACACACTCACATACACACACACACACACACACACACACACACACACACAATCATAGCGATGTCGGTCATGAGTTTAGAACCCAACCTCTCAAGCTGTATACACTATAGTGCTATGTACTTATCAAATGCACTACAAACCTTATGTTCTTGGAGAGTGTCTAATGGTGCATCTAAGGGTGATGACATCAACAAGCCCTGTAAAGTAGGCCAAATGGGAGGGGTTCACAGGTAGGCACAAACTTTAAAAATGCATTGGCATTGCACATGCATAGGCAGGAACTACACACAGCTGCAAGAGGATGTATTTGCACACATGCTCACTCACTGAGTTGCCATTGCTGGGATTAGAACCACTACCTATCTAGCTGTATACAATATAATGCTACATAGTTATTACATGTGCCATGAAATGTATGTATTTAGATAGTGTCTGCCACTGCTGTTGGGGTGGATGACATCAGTAACTGCTGACAGGGAGGCCACTGTTATGGAGGACAGCAGTTACAGGGCCATAAAATGAGTGACCATTGCACAGACAAAGGCATGCTGGCCGCGTGTATTCTGTTGTATGTGGAATATATATACAGACACACACAAACATACAGGGTGGCCGATGTGAGATTAGAACCCCTACCTACCTACTATTACACACTATGGCTAACCATACTATTTTCACTCACCACTGGTTACAACTGGTGTACAAGTGGCTACACCACTACATCACACTACGCCTTTCTGGGTCTCACTCTCTCTCTCTCTCCCCGATCTGTCTGCTTCTGTATATATGATATATATGTGTCTGTATTAAACTCAACAGATCCAAATATATGATAATCCTAAAAGGCACGGGAACCTTGCTCCAGTAAAGAAATTGCGTAAACACAAGTCCAATGTTCTAAACGCAATTTAATAAAAATCCACAAGCGTTTTCGCCACTACCTCTGTCGTGGCTTCGTCAGAGAAAAATTACAAAGAATACAATATGCATGCGCATTTTAAATCATTAAAAAATATAGAAGCAGGAAGTGATGTAAAAATACAACAGCTTAAAGCTTTAACGCGAGGTTACATATCAAATACCCCACATATATTACTTAGTGGTGAGTCACTCATTCACAAAAGGTCTCTTAAGGACAATAAAAACTTTAAAAGTAAGAACATTTAACTTGCTAAAACATTTGTGTAGTAGAAAAAATCAGTAAACACACACTCAGTTTTAAATATAATATGTAAATTATATAAATGTATATAACATAAATGATATATTGATGGTAAGAAATAAATACATAGTAATAAAAGGTAAAATATATACCTTTTAAACTAATTGTTTATATATTTGTAGGCTCCTATCTAATATAATACAAAATCTTAAAAAAGGAGGGCTAGACTAGGTTATTAAACCCAAGTTGCCAAGGCAACAAACACAAAAAGAATAAATAATTGGTTGTGTTTAATGTTGCCAAAAGGGGTACTTAATTATCAAGCTAGAGTTCAATATAAGATTTTAAATATCTAGAATATACTGGAAGTTCTTGACAACCAATAAATTAAACTCTTAATAAAGGGTAATTTTATACCTCGTATCTTACCAAAGGACTAAAATCACTATCTCAAATAGCTCCTCAACTACAAAACAGAGGAAATGTTACAGTTTTCATTGAGGCCCGGTTGTCTAAAGGCATCCAACCTCAATTGCCACTCCAATTCACGATTCTCAAGAATCAGTGAAAAGGGACCCCCCCCGGATCTTGGTTTGTACCTGGTCAATGGCCATAAAGGAAAAACTATGGCCTGGGTTAAGATCGATGTGCTTATCTAATGCGTTTACATCCTTCTTGTTTTTAATGGCATACATGTGTTCATAAACACGATCGTGGACTCTACGGTCCGTTTTGCCTATGTAGAAGGCAGTACAACAATCGCACATAGCTACATAAATGATGGATCTACTTTCACAGTTTAAAGGGAAGTGGATGAAATATTTCCTATCCCTAATGGTGAAAGTTTCACCTGCTTTAATCTTGTGGCACCAATTACAAAATCCACAAGGGTACATGCCAATCCGTTTATTGGAAAACTGGCTAGTCAAGTCTCTTTGTAACAGTTCTTTAAGGTTGCTACCTCTTTTAAAGACAAAGATAGGAGCCAAACCTAATTTCTCAGCAAGACAAGAGTTGTTGGATATAAAATGCCAGTTTTTACGTATTATAGAAATAATCGCCTTAGAATTCATGCTATAGGTAGTGACAAAACTTAATGAGAAATCACGTGCCACGTCAAGTCTAGGTAGGTCAGTAGTAGAGCCTAGATCACCTTCCAAACCGAATATCGTCTCGAGGGTGGATGGGCCATCCAAGAAGGTTTGAACTAGACATAATATGGGTTTATAAGTACCATTATTCCTTTTGGAATCCACTTCTAGAATCAAATCATTCAACAAGTGACTAGGGTAACCCCGGTTTAGAAACATTTCCTTCAGGAGATCACACTCAGTCCGGAAATCCAATAGTGTACTGCACATTCTCCCTGCTCTAACCAACTGGCCCTTTACTATGGACCGTTTTTGTTTATAAGAATGGTAACTTGAAAAATGGAGAAAAGAGTTGCAGTACGTTGGTTTCCTATACACTCTAGAAATGAAGGCTTTATTGTTAACATCCTTTAACAACTTCACGTCCAAATAGTCGATTTCAAATGAAGAAAACTTGGACATGAATCTTAAAAACCCTGTTGTTGCATTCAAGGAGTCCACAAAGGCGTCAGCTTCGGAACTATTCCCTTTGAATAAAAGGAACATGTCATCGAGGAATCTCGTATAATATTTGACAAAGCACATCAATTCAGGTGCAGCATAAAGGAAATGCTTCTCCCAGTAACCCATAAAAAAGTTTGCAACGCTCGCGCCACAGGGGGAACCCATAGCGACACCCTGTTTTTGTAGGAAATACTCCCTGTTGAAAATGAAAAAATTAGATGTCAAAACTATATCCAATAGTTCAGTAACGAGATCCACTTCGATCTTTGGAGCTCCAAAATCATTAAGAAGAAGGCCAATCCATTCTGAAGCTTCCTGATGGGAAATAGAGGTGTATAAATCTACCACATTGATGGTAAGGAAGTTACTCTCATTGTCAAATGGTAAATCATTAATGCTCTCCAAAAACGACCAAGAGTCTTTACAGACACTTGGAATGAGCTTGATGTATTTAGACAGAATATTATCAATGAGTTTGGCATAGGGATATGTCATGGATGACCTTCCATCTATGAGGGCTCTCATTGGTGGATTATTGATGTCCTTGTGGATCTTCGGTATGCCGAACATCACAGGGATTTTGGGTAAAGTGATGTCTATATAGTTATAAGTGTCGATGTCAATTTTCCCCTCCAGAAATAAATCTTGGAAGTAGCCCCTAATCCTGTTATGAGCACCATGGATCTCATTGATAGACGACTCTGAGTAAGCGGAAGACGTCAAAACAGTTAACATCTTCTCCTTATAAATTATAAATACAATTGACATCGACACTTATAACTATATAGACATCACTTTACCCAAAATCCCTGTGATGTTCGGCATACCGAAGATCCACAAGGACATCAATAATCCACCAATGAGAGCCCTCATAGATGGAAGGTCATCCATGACATATCTCTGTGCCAAACTCATTGATAATATTCTGTCTAAATACATCAAGCTCATTCCAAGTGTCTGTAAAGACTCTTGGTCGTTTTTGGAGAGCATTAATGATTTACCATTTGACAATGAGAGTAACTTCCTTACCATCGATGTGGTAGATTTATACACCTCTATTCCCCATCAGGAAGCTTCAGAATGGATTGGCCTTCTTCTTAATGATTTTGGAGCTCCAAAGATCGAAGTGGATCTCGTTACTGAACTATTGGATATAGTTTTGACATCTAATTTTTTCATTTTCGACAGGGAGTATTTCCTACAAAAACAGGGTGTCGCTATGGGTTCCCCCTGTGGCGCGAGCGTTGCAAACTTTTTTATGGGTTACTGGGAGAAGCATTTCCTTTATGCTGCACCCGAATTGATGTGCTTTGTCAAATATTATACGAGATTCCTCGATGACATGTTCCTTTTATTCAAAGGGAATAGTTCCAAAGCTGACGCCTTTGTGGACTCCTTGAATGCAACAACAGGTTTTTTAAGATTCACGTCCAAGTTTTCTTCATTTGAAATCGACTATTTGGACGTGAAGTTGTTAAAGGAAGTTAACAATAAAGCCTTCATTTCTAGAGTGTATAGGAAACCAACGTACTGCAACTCTTTTCTCCATTTTTCAAGTTACCATCCTTATAAACAAAAACGGTCCATAGTAAAGGGCCAGTTGGTTAGAGCAGGGAGAATGTGCAGTACATTATTGGATTTCTGGACTGAATGTGATCTCCTGAAGGAAATGTTTCTAAACTGGGGTTACCCTAGTCACTTGTTGAATGATTTGATTCTAGAAGTGGATTCCAAAAGGAATAATGGTACTTATAAACCCATATTATGTCAAGTTCAACCCTTCTTGGATGGCCCATCCACCCTCGAGACGATATTCGGTTTGGAAGGTGATCTAGGCTCTACTACTGACCTACCTAGACTTGACGTTGCACGTGATTTCTCATTAAGTTTTGTCACTACCTATAGCATGAATTCTAAGGTGATTATTTCTATAATACGTAAAAACTGGCATTTTATATCCAACAACTCTTGTCTTGCTGAGAAATTAGGTTCGGCTCCTATCTTTGTCTTTAAAAGAGGTAGCAACCTTAAAGAACTGTTACAAAGAGACTTGACTAGCCAGTTTTCCAATAAACGGATTGGCATGTACCCTTGTGGATTTTGTAATTGGTGCCACAAGATTAAAGCAGGTGAAACTTTCACCATTAGGGATAGGAAATATTTCATCCACTTCCCTTTAAACTGTGAAAGTAGATCCATCATTTATGTAGCTATGTGCGATTGTTGTACTGCCTTCTACATAGGCAAAACAGACCGTAGAGTCCGCGATCGTGTTTATGAACACATGTATGCCATTAAAAACAAGAAGGATGTAAACGCATTAGCTAAGCACATCGATCTTAACCCAGGCCATAGTTTTTCCTTTATGGCCATTGACCAGGTACAAACCAAGATCCGGGGGGGGTCCCTTTTCACTGATTCTTGAGAATCGTGAATTGGAGTGGCAATTGAGGTTGGATGCCTTTAGACAACCGGGCCTCAATGAAAACTGTAACATTTCCTCTGTTTTGAAGTTGAGGAGCTATTTGAGATAGTGATTTTAGTCCTTTGGTAAGATACGAGGTATAAAATTACCCTTTATTAAGAGTTTAATTTATTGGTTGTCAAGAACTTCCAGTATATTCTAGATATTTAAAATCTTATATTGAACTCTAGCTTGATAATTAAGTATCCCTTTTGGCAACATTAAACACAACCAATTATTTAGTCTTTTTGTGTTTGTTGCCTTGGCAACTTGGGTTTAATAACCTAGTCTAGCCCCCCTTTTTTTAAGATTTTGTATTACATTAGATAGGAGCCTACAAATATATAAACAATTAGTTTAAAAGGTATATATTTTACCTTTTATTACTATGTATTTATTTCTTACCATCAATATATCATTAATGTTATATACATTTATATAATTTACATATTATATTTAAAATTGAGTGTGTGTTTATTGATTTTTTCTACTACACAAATGTTTTAGCAAGTTAAATGTTCTTACTTTTAAAATTTTTATTGTCCTTAAGAGACCTTTTTCTGAATGAGTGACTCACCACTAAGTAATTTATGTGGGGTATTTGATATGTAACCTCGCGTTAAAGCTTTAAGCTGTTGTATTTTTACATCACTTCCTGCTTCTATATTTTTTAATGATTTAAAATGCGCATGCATATTGTATTCTTTGTAATTTTTCTCTGACGAAGCCACGACAGAGGTAGTGGCGAAAACGCTTGTGGATTTTTATTAAATTGCGTTTAGAACATTGGACTTGTGTTTACGCAATTTCTTTACTGGAGCAAGGTTCCCGTGCCTTTTAGGATTATCTGTTGTTTTTATCTGTTTTGCTTCAACAGATCCAAATATATCTCATATGTGCCACATACAGATTGATAAGGGTAATTATGTCTGATGGGGTTAGGGAGAGACCGTTGAAGTATACAATGCTCTCTGCATGCACAGAGATATATGGACATCACAGTTCTATAGTCAGATGTTGGTTCAGACATGGGCTGAAATTAGTTAAGTGTAGGAGCATGCGCAGTATGACCATCATTAATTACAATTGGACTCCAGGCCAGAACTACCTGTACTCCAGTCCAGGAGTTTTTGTGCTACAGCCAGTTGTCTGCTGTACCTGGTGGAACAGTCCACTACCTCCCTGATATACTGCCTGAGGGATTTCCTGGTTGTGTGTGGTCTGTAATATCTGACCCATATGTAGGGTGCGTACAGTGTGTATTGTACCGAACAGAGTTTTGCATAATATGTCTGGTATATTTTACATGGCACTGTGATTTCTTGGTACATCAGTGGCAGATCATTATAGATTGATGTGAGGAAATGCTGAAAGACATTTGGGTTACCGACTCCGTACACTGCAGGGAACCTATGCTACTACACAAACTGTTGTATTCTTCACTTTCTACATTAGTCTGGCCAGTAGTTCATCCTTCCTCTTATATGTGGGCCTTTGTCCTGCCCTGCTCCATTTACTGGCTTTGTTGACAGTTGCTGCTCTATGTAGTTGTAGGTATGCTGTGACTGGGGTAAGAGATGTAACACCACATGCAGGGCTATAGACTTCACACCTCTGACTGTACCTGTTTTGCAGGTTGCCCAGCATAGTGCCCCATACGTCTGTTCTGGTCCTCAGACGTTTTGTGTTGTGAAAAAAAAAATTCTATCTTGTTTGCTAATTTCCCACCTTTTCTAACTAGAATAGTCCAGTTTGCAGGCTTTGCTGGTTTCAGGACTTTAGTTTCAGTGTTCAGAGCTATCCAGACCTTGCTGTGGTAGATGGAGGTCCTACTGCTTACCAGTGAGAGTGGGAGCATTGTACTGCCTATCTAACACTAGAGGAGTGGTTTCCAGCTCTGAAATTGCAATTTTATTGGCCATTTTGGGCTGATTTCTATTCCCTTCAACTTTCTGGCATAAATACGCTCGTTTGCATGTGTTTGAACTTGTTTTAGATCAGCAGATCCGGTTTGGGCATCCTGCAGACTACTACAGCACCAGAAACAATAAAGAGAGACTTTTTGTGCCAACTGAAAATACATTTTGCTGATTTTGGTCATTTTTAGTACCTGCACTTCTCAGAAAGCTTAAAAAGTAGACTAGCTACTTATATCACTGTATTTCTGCCTGTAAGTTGTTTTCCAGTTGTGCACTTGCCTTGCTTTATTTAAAAAGTTAAAATTTTCAAATTTCTAATTTTGCAAAGTTTTAATTGAGTTTACTGTTCCGGGCTATACACTCAAGTGCATTAGTCTTTCTGTGCTTATTTGCTGTATAACTGCATTGTTTAGCCTGATTTAACAAAAAAAAATGATATCTTGTTTGCTAATTTCCCACCTTTTCTAACTAGAATAGTCCAGTTTCCAGGCTTTGCTGGTTTCAGGACTTTAGTTTCATTCTTCAGAGCTATCCAGAACTTGCTGTGGTAGACAGAGGTCCTACTGCTTACCAATGAGAGTGGGGGCATTGTACTGCCTACCTAACACTAGAGGAGTGGTTCCAACTCTGAAATTGCAATTTTGTTGGCCATTTTGGGCTCATTTCTATCCCTTTCAATTTTCTGGCATAAATACATGCATTTGCATGCATTTGCACACAGTGGGACTAAGGTTAAACTATTCCCAGTGCCAGAAAGTCTGCTCTTTGAATTTTCCCTTAGAACTAGCTAGTTTATCAGCAGTAGCACTAAAATTTGTATACCTGTGACTAGCACTTGCTCTAAAACTCACTAAAAATCACTAGGAAGTCTTAATTTGTTACAAGCACACACCTCTCCTTGGTAATAAGGATTAAATAGTCGTAGGCACTAGACAGCCCACAGTTGCAAGTACCTTTCCAAAATGTAAGGGAAAACAGTTCTTGTACTACACAAAGAAAGCACCTAGCCAGGCATGTTCAAGGGTCAGCTTCCGGTGATTTCTCCTGTCCACCTGGTGTATCTGGGCATACTGAGGTAATTCAGAAATTGCCTCATGTATACAGACAACCCTCTCCTCCTACCACCAAACACTACAACCTGCAAAAGATGCACTTACATAGCCAAATTGGAAGCAAAGCTCTCTCCAGTCAAAATTATGCTAGACAGTCAAAAGGAAAAGATTAACACTCACATAACACCTTAAACAACACATAGTCCTTCAAAACCCACACCACCAAAACCCACACATAGCAACACAAAACCCACATATGCGCATGTTCTTAACATTAACCTGCCCAAGCAACAAGGACCTCTGAAGCTGAAATGCAAACAAACACCACCTCCAAACACAAGCAAAGTGTCACATAGCTCACAACACCAGTGTGCCACCCAACAGCAGCCCCTAAGGCAAGACAACGTACACAACACTTTAGTCATAGGTGACTCTATAGTAGGGCACACTGATGTCACACTCATCGGGCTGAATAAGGAGAAAATTGTAGTTAGTTGCCTGTCGGGTGCCAGGATCTGTCACATAATGCATGCACTCAAATCACTCCATAACAGGTACAAATATGACTCTGTCATTGTCCATGCTGGAGTGAATTACTTGAGATGTACCTCCCTGGACCACATGAAAAGAGACATGAAAGAGCTCTCGGATCATGTAGCCCAGGCAGGTATGACCCTAGCCCTGAGTAGCATCCTGCCATCGCCCAGAATGATTCTACAGTATAAGGACAAAATGATTGACTTCAATAATTGGCTAAGCTTCTGGTGTCATTCAAAGGGTATATAGTACCTGTCTACCTGGGATGACATGATCGACAAACCAAGATACTTTGCAAGAGATGGTTTGCACCTGTCGCCCCTGGGATTCAGGTTACTGGCTAAGGCTCTTGCTACCCCTATAGTGCCTTTTTTAGGCAAGGTTCAAAGGACAAAACTACCACCATAATGGGTACAAGCAAGCAAAATATGAAGGTAATGCTACTCAATGCTAGAAGTCTAAACCTCAAGATGCACTCTCTCAAGGCTCTCCTAAAAATGGAGAACATCGATATCTGTGCAGTAACTGAGACCTGGTTCAAAGCTTCAGAGTGCACCCCTGCAATACCAGACTACAACTCATACCACACTTTTCAGCCACCAAACCAGGACAGAAACACTAAAGGTGGAGGAGTGTCCATATTCACCAAGGATATTCACACCTCCAGGCTGGTTGCCCAACACAATGCATCTGAAATTCTCCAGGTGCAACTAACACTAGGTAAGACTGCAATACAAATTGTAGCTTGCTACAGATCCCCCTTCATGCCCCAAGATTCTCACTACACCTTTTTAAACAAACTGGAAAATATTAAGATACAACCAAACACCCTAATACTGGGTGATTTCAACTACCCTGCCATTAACTGGAAAAACTACTCCTGTACTAACACCTTTGCTCAACGGTTCTTGGAATTCATAAATTCCAATGCCCTAGTGCAACTTATTCATAGTTCCACCAGGGGTACCAATATTCTAGACCTAGTCATTACTAACATGGGAGATTGATGCTCCACACCAGTGGTCAATCCCTCATTGGTCAGATCCGACCATAAGGTAATCACCATTGACATCCACATCCCACCCCCCTTTAAGGAAACCTCCGTAAAAAACTTCTCCAAAGCCAACTTCATGCTTCTCAAGTCAGATGTAACAAACTTCATGACACCCATGCAGATGGGAACTGGAAGTTCAGCTGATAAATCCTACACTAAGATGCTGTATGAGCACATTCACTCATGGATGGACCAAGCCATCCCAAATAGAACCAAGATGCTGTTCTCTAAAAAAAGGAAGCCAATCTGGTGGTCCCCTGCCATAAACAATGTATACAACAGAAGGAAGAAACAGTTGCAGAAAAGAGGAAGAAACCAGGATTAAACAAAAATGCCTCACCAACCTCAGTAGAAATCTGAGATCCCTCATAAAATCTTCCAAAGCTAGTTATGAAAACAAAATTGCCAAAGATTTCAAAGACAACCACAAGGCATTCTATAGCTATGTCAAGAATCTAAATGGCAATACTCAGATCTGCTCTGAGCTACAGCACAATGGCACTAGATATACTGATCCCAAGGATATTGCCAATATCCTGGCAGATAGATTCAGTGCCAACTTCACCCCCCTCTCACCCCCTTAAAGGCCCATCTCAATACTGATGGAATGCCAAATTCTGGTGATCATGGCCACTCAGGTAAAAAATGCACTCTCCAAAGCCATAAATACAGCATCCATGGGACCAGACAACATCCTGAGCTGTGTACTGCATGAACTACAAAATGAACTGGCACCTCACCTATGTGTCATGTTTAATTATAGCCTTACTGTAGGCTTCATGCCCGCAAAGTGGTGCACAGCTGCAGTCATCCCACTCCACAAGGGGGGATCCACTTATGCTCCTGGGAACTACCGTCGCATCAGCCTGACGACCCTGATCTGCAAGGCCATGGAACGTATTATCATGGAACATATAAACAAAGACATTGGCAACCTTCAAACACTGGACCACACCCAGTTTGGGTTCAGGAAGGGCCAATCTTGCCTCCTGAACCTGAATCAGTCTCCAGAGTTGTGGGCGAGGGTAAGGTGGTTCACACAGCCTACTTGGACCTCGCCAAGGCTTTTGACACCATTCCCCACTCTGGAATCATAGATAAACTTACTGAGCTGGGCATTAATCCCTATGTCACTCGATGGGTTGAAAACTGGCTTACTGACAGAACACACACTGTAAAAGTAGCCAACTCTAAATCCAGCTCCAGACAAGTGACAAGTAGTGTACCACAGGGTTCTGTCCTGGGAGTCTGGGACCACTCTTTTTTGGCATCTACTTCTCTGAAGTACAGGCCAACACTAAGGGGCT
Source organism: Protopterus annectens (assembly GCF_019279795.1). NCBI lineage: Eukaryota > Metazoa > Chordata > Ceratodontiformes > Protopteridae > Protopterus > Protopterus annectens. The sequence continues at coordinate 195,091,543 of NC_056726.1, forward strand.
CTGGCTTACAAAGTTCGCAGATGACTGCAAACTGGGAGCCATTATTGAATCCCCAAATTATGTGGAAATACTACAAAAGGGCCTTACTGAAACAGATGCCTGTGCCAGAGCCATGGGCTCAAGCTAAATGCCAAACAATGTACACTTGTCCCCTTTGGGAAAAATCACATACCTGTGAACTACCACATAGGTGGCAGTACACTAAACACTGAAAGTGTGATAAGAGACCTAGGGACACAGGTGAACAGTAGTTTTACCTTTGATAACCACATAGCCACAACAGTTAGAAAATCTTTCTACATGGCACACCTCATCACTAAGGGATTTTCATCCAGAAAAAAAGGAGGTCATTGTCCCTCTGTACTCATCCCTCATTTGACCCATTATAGAGTACAATGCCCTGTTTGGTATGTACCTCACAAGACATCTGCAACAACTAGAAAGGCCGCAGAAATACCTCACAAAATGAATCACAGGCCTAAAGCAGATGCCTTATGCTGACCATCTAAAGAAACTCCAGCTATACTCTGTCACATATCGCCTACTCAGAGGTGATCTCTACCTAACATACAAGGCAATGTCAAACCTAGAGTTGTTGGACATGCTACACTTGAAGCAATCCCAATCCCTCTGAGCCACATGCTCCAGGGATCTTAACTTTGTCATCACAATGAATAGGACATGCTGGAGGAATAGGTTCCTGACCCAGAGACTCCCCATACTCTGAAATAGGCTGCCCATACATGTCAGGAAGAGCAACTCAATAGCCCTCTTCAAGAGGAACCTTGATGATTGGATGGGAAATAGGAAATTCACACCAGGGATAACATCAGTAGCCCTGCTAGACAGGGTTCCAGGAAAGTAAATATCTGTGGGAAGCAATAGCCAAGGAATCGCTATGGCTAGGCTTGTTATGACCCTAGGCCCGATAGCCTAGTACCTATCTATGAACCTATGTTATTATAAGGCTACATGTTGCCCATACCTCTCATACTCTTACAGCCATTAATGTGAACAGGGCCATATATAACAGTGGGACATAGGCCCAAACATGGGGACAGGATTTTAATATTGCTGTTGCAAACCTAGACAGTTGGTAGAATGGTTTTGTATTAGCATGCATTTCCAATAGGTATGAAGTCTGCATCTCAACAGTCTGTTATTAGTTTCTCACAGCAACATTAATTCATTTGCCAATAGTTTTCCAGAAAACTGCAAATGTTATGACAAACTGAGCAGATATATGAGCCATAAATGTGGACAGTCTGTTAAACGCTGTACATTTGTGGGGTATGGATGATGCCCACTGACTTGTTGTAAGTATTGATACAGTTACATAACAGCCTTTATGTCCTGCCACTACACTGACTTGTTACAACCTGCTGTTCTACTAGCCACCATCTAGGTTACCGAGGGCTGTGTACTGTCCATATCCATGCCCCCCCCCCCGTCCCTCTAGTGTGTCTGTCTTTGTCCAGCTTTCCTGCAGTAACAAATACTGACATATGGACAGTCTGTAGAACTCCTACCATAGGTGCAGCTCACATGCAAAACAGTAGGTGCAGCCAGTCTCAAACTATGTACCCCATCAACCATAGTAATGTACTTACCGATTAAGTCAAAACCACCAGACAGTGCAGTTTACTTCCTGACACTATCAATCACAGACAAACATAGCACTTTGGCCCCTGCATATTGGGGAAATGGTACATGTCACCAGGTTTATTGGGACAGCCCAGGGATTGTGTGGTATGCTACTATTTTGCAAACATACTGTGACTGCAGCTGTATGGGGACACGGGTGCACTGGAGGTAGGAGACTCTAGCATTGGCAGTCAAGCATCTGTCCTGTGACCCCGCTGTATGTCATACTTTCACATAGTGCATTGGGTTTTTCTGGCTTGGGTCCAGCTGCATATTAACGGTAACCCAGTATTGGACAGAGAGTTCCATGTTGTCCCACATAGCTGCCAGATGTCTGCAGCTATCCCAGTAGCCCACTCTTTTCCCTTGCATACATGCAGCAGGTCTATACATATGCTACCACAGTCAGCTATCCCACTTATTTCTTGTAAAGAAGCATGACTTACCTTGTGCCATCAGCAGTTGAGATAACAGAGCTTCAGGGCTGTCTCTGTCTGATGCATGCCATACACAGTGAATACATGGTAAGGTACAGGTTGTGTGGTGTGGCTGGCATCCTTTTTACTATGTATGTGAGTCAAAGTGAAGTGTCAGTACCTAGGCTCCTAGGTTGACAGTGCATGTGCTATGTGTTGCCTTTTTGCCAAGGCCTGGGCATACTGGGCACACCTGTGTCTGGCTACATGGATGTGATCAGGGGCTTCCTCCTCTGAGTCCCCCTGTGGCTGTGGGGACCATGGCACTGATGAGGGGCTGTGTGTCCCTTCCCTGTGATGTTCCTGATGCAGCTGTTTCTGCCGGATCATATTGTGTAGCATGGACAGTCTGTTAAACGCTGTACATTTGTGGGGTATGGATGATGCCCACTGACTTGTTGTAAGTATTGATACAGTTACATAACAGCCTTTATGTCCTGCCACTACACTGACTTGTTACAACCTGCTGTTCTACTAGCCACCATCTAGGTTACCGAGGGCTGTGTACTGTCCATATCCATGCCCCCCCCCCCGTCCCTCTAGTGTGTCTGTCTTTGTCCAGCTTTCCTGCAGTAACAAATACTGACATATGGACAGTCTGTAGAACTCCTACCATAGGTGCAGCTCACATGCAAAACAGTAGGTGCAGCCAGTCTCAAACTATGTACCCCATCAACCATAGTAATGTACTTACCGATTAAGTCAAAACCACCAGACAGTGCAGTTTACTTCCTGACACTATCAATCACAGACAAACATAGCACTTTGGCCCCTGCATATTGGGGAAATGGTACATGTCACCAGGTTTATTGGGACAGCCCAGGGATTGTGTGGTATGCTACTATTTTGCAAACATACTGTGACTGCAGCTGTATGGGGACACGGGTGCACTGGAGGTAGGAGACTCTAGCATTGGCAGTCAAGCATCTGTCCTGTGACCCCGCTGTATGTCATACTTTCACATAGTGCATTGGGTTTTTCTCTGGCTTGGGTCCAGCTGCATATTAACGGTAACCCAGTATTGGACAGAGAGTTCCATGTTGTCCCACATAGCTGCCAGATGTCTGCAGCTATCCCAGTAGCCCACTCTTTTCCTTGCATACATGCAGCAGGTCTATACATATGCTACCACAGTCAGCTATCCCACTTATTTCTTGTAAAGAAGCATGACTTACCTTGTGCCATCAGCAGTTGAGATAACAGAGCTTCAGGGCTGTCTCTGTCTGATGCATGCCATACACAGTGAATACATGGTAAGGTACAGGTTGTGTGGTGTGGCTGGCATCCTTTTTACTATGTATGTGAGTCAAAGTGAAGTGTCAGTACCTAGGCTCCTAGGTTGACAGTGCATGTGCTATGTGTTGCCTTTTTGCCAAGGCCTGGGCATACTGGGCACACCTGTGTCTGGCTACATGGATGTGATCAGGGGCTTCCTCCTCTGAGTCCCCCTGTGGCTGTGGGGACCATGGCACTGATGAGGGGCTGTGTGTCCCTTCCCTGTGATGTTCCTGATGCAGCTGTTTCTGCCGGATCATATTGTGTAGCATGGTGCATACTGTGAACATGTGTGCACATGTGGCTGAAGAGTACTGCAGGGTTCCACCAGATATATCAAGGCAGTGGAACTGTAACTTGTGCAGCCCAAATACATGCTCTATGCTGTTCCTAGTTTGTGTGTGTGCCTCATTATGGTGTTCTTCAGTAGGTGTGCATGGATTTCTGATGGGTGTCATTATCCATGGTTCTAGTGTGTAACCAGCATCCCCCAGTAGATGGTCATATGGGACGTTCCCCCCTGGCAAACATCAGGTACAGCTGTGAGGCATGCCAGATGTGGGAGATGCGATAGCTGTCAGGGCTGCTAGCATTCATGATAATGCCCTGGGCATTGCATATGACCTGGCAGTTGATGGAATGGTACCCCTTGTGGTTGACGTAGACTATACCTTCCTCACCGGGTGGTGCTTTGATATGTACATGAGTGCAGTCTATGACACCCAGTACCTCAGGGTAGTGTACTACATGGTGGAAAAGATGCATATTTCTGACCCTTTCCTCAGGGGTGCAGGGTAAATAAATGTGCTCACTGGCATGTGCTTGTATGGCATCCAGGAACTGTTGGAGTACCCTGATGCAGATGCCAGTGAGATCCCCATTATATCCCCAGTTGGTCTTTGAAAAGTACCTGTAGCTAATATTCTAAGGGCTGCACATACCTTTGTTTCCACAGGGATGGGTTTCCCTCTGTTGGCCCTGAGTCTGAGTTGAGCGCAGCTGAGTTTGGTGAGTTCTTGTAGTATGTCCCTGTCCACCCTGTAGTGATCTACAGTCTCCAGCTCATGTAGCCCCTGGAAGGTCACCCTGGGCTTGAACACTCTTCTCCTTATCAGTCTGGGCATATTGTCAGCATCATCATCTTCACTGACCTCAGCCTCAAGCTCATACAGATGTAGCAGAACAGCAGCAGCAGCCCCTAACATTTTGTCAGTTAAACTTCAAAAGTGTGTACTCCAATGGTGCAGAGTATGTGGGAAAATCAGATTGCAGGGTGCACGTATACTTTATAGTGGTGTGCTGCAGTTGTAGCCTGTGTGATTGGCTCATTATGCTGCATTCCACTTGATAGGTATAGCATTGGGGGTTTGAATAGGCCAGTCATTTCTACCCGATTGGCTTTCCAGGGCAATTGTTTTTATTTTTCATCTTTCCCTATTTCTTTCACTGCTGAGCAGTGCATCATGCCACACAAACCTGTATCACTAGTGTAAACAATGTTCAGCAGTTATGACACTCCCACAATCATGGCCATGATCAGCTTTTCTTAAACTAGCTAAAACATGCTCAGCAGCATCAGACACACCCCACCTGCTCAGCTGTGCTTAGTGAGTGCAAACAGGCACTGCTGAGCTTCAATCCGCTTTAACATACTATGACACACCCCCTTTTGATGTCATTTACCTGCTCTACCACTACCTACATGGTTCTAGCCTGACCACGTGTTGTATTGGTGGACACTGTAGCCCTTTTTGCTATTCAGTAACCCCAGCTCATTTACATAAAGCAAATTGAGTATACCCTGGATACTGCACTACTCCATGGCAACCACTGACACCTGCCATTATAATACTCTCCATCCTGGGCATTATAATGCATTATATTGGCAAATGTGTACTATTGACTTTTTTACACTTTTTTTTCATGATGGCATGTTTGCATGGCGTATATGTAGGTTCTGTATTAGATTAGCGAACGCTTAAAAAAGCGAACGCTGATTGATCGAACTTATGTAAGTGAAAGCTTACAATCTTGAACTGTCAGATCAGCGATTTTTTTCCTAGGGAAAAAAATCGCTGATCCAAAACACATACACACAACACAAGCACACCAAGCAAACAGAAATCCACACACATACACCTAAAATCTGACACCTAACCCTACACTAAACTATGCACACACCACTAACTATCCACTTACCTTAACCCAAACCCTAACTCTAAGGTCCGTCACTATCACACATTCACCTCACACACTCCCTAACCCTAACTCATCTAAATCCACCCTAACCCTCATGTCCACACAATCACATACATACCTAATCTGAGCCCTAATCCTAACTCACCTAACCCACTCTAACACTCACATCCACACAATCGCACACTTACCTGAATCCGACCCGTAAGTTTCCACCATAGCACTGAAAATACTGAAGCAACAGAAACGGACAACCAAATTCTTTCCCTAGGAAAAAATTTGAGTTTCTGTTGCTTCGATATTTTTAACTTTCGCTAAAATAAGGTCGATCAATCAGCGTTCACTTGTTTAAGCGTTCGCTGATCTAATATAAACCCGTATATGTATTAAAAAAAGTTAGTAAGTTTTATTGATTTGCATTGCTTTCAGGACTCATTGGCCATAGTTTTGGCCATTTGCATGCCTACAGTACCATATCCACCCTTTTTTCCCTAGCCTTTTACAGCCCCTGATTTTTGCAGTCCGGTACACGGTTTGTATCCATGTACATTTCTTCCACCAACACGGCACCTACACAGGTGCCTTTCTGCTTAATGGATCACAGATCAACCTCATTTGCATGGTTTTCACCAGCTTATGAGGTGGTTTTCATTCCCCAGATACCTCCGTGTCTGCACTCTCATGCACACCCTTCAGCCCTGTTTCTTGGATTGCTCGGTCGGACATGTTTCGTGTTCTAGCCCTAACAATATGCCTACATGGAGAATCGCTCTGTGTAGGCTTTATTGAATTCCACCATATGATTTTTTAAGAAAAAAACACCACATTTCTTTAGATAAACACCACACATTCAGGTCACATAACTCTTTAACAGACAACAAAAACTCACAACTCTTACATGCTATGATGAATGACTGCTATATTTCTGAAAAAAAAAACTATTCAAGTAAAAAAAAAGCTGCATACAAAATTGCATTATTTATATATATATATATATATATATATATATATATATATATATATAAGATATGCAAGAATGCATGCACAATAATAGAAGCTCTAAACATATGTCTTCATGGGATATCAGTACTTTTTTAATATAGTTAGGACAAAATTAAATTGTTTGATATGAAAGGCGAGAAATATGGCAGGGACGTTTATCGTACCATCAACTCAAGATAGAGAATTAGATGAATAATATGTGTTAAAAGCATTGTATATTGGGTATGTTAATGAGCATTATCTTGCCTGAATGTAGTAGTGAAGCTAGTTAATGACTTGACGGGATAGGTAGTGTTGCCCCCTATCCAGTATTTTTCTGGGCTATCCAGAAACCAGAATGATAGTCTGGAAGTCTGGAAAGCATTGTATAAACTCTAGAATTCTGTTTATCTAAACAGAATGCCAGAGTTTGCAAAACTGAAGCATCATATTAACTTTTTTTTTTTTTTTTTTATGAAAAGCATCGCTAATGCAATGTCTAGAAGTCCGAGACTACCAAAACAGGAAAAAAAAAGGATAAAAAAGATGGTGTTCCACCTTGTACTGATATGCTCTTGGACATCATAATATGGGCTGGAAAGTGAGGTGAGGTCAGGAAATGGGCATAAAGATGTGGGGCTATGGGTGGTGCAAGAGAAGTGGTTTCTCTATGGTTTTCTTCACAGAGAATGGTGGCAATCCAAGGGATCACTGAGTCCAGCTGAAGTTCTCAGGCAGAATAGTTCTATCTGAATGATGGAACTGATATTGCAAGCAGAAACCCTGCCCGAGACTTTAAAGTGCCACAGCTCATCTGTAGGGTATATTACTGAATGCATACATGCATGCATGAATGGTAGATAATATAGCCACTATGCCTGCAATCACCACATCCAGGAAACGAGATGTGGATATGTAACCATCAGCCCACAAGGGAATGCAATTTTTTTTTAAATAACAGTAAAAATGAGCTGTCCCCCACAGACCTGGTAGACTGCCTGCACTATCCACTATCAGCTATGCATCAGGCTCCAGACAGGATCCCCCAGCTCCCAGTACCTGCAGTACAGCTCCACCTCTATGTGGAACTAAGTACTATAGGCTTCCCACCCCGTACTGCCTGCAGTACCTATTTCCACATACAGGGGAAACTTCCTCCTCAGCAGGAAGCCATTTCACTTTAATAGCTTTCATCATTGATTGAGCTTCATACATTGGTGAACCTTGTCGATGTACAATGCCAATTTAATGTGTAATTGCAAGCTCAATTGCTCTTTTGGAATGAGGTGTAGGGTTCTTCCACTCACTATTGGCATATCCTGAATGGGGTCTGGATGAGCCCTGCTTTTTGGAAACAGGCATGGAGACATACCAGTTGGCATAATGGTTAAGCCCCCAGATTCAGCAAGCCCTGCATGGTTTGCCAGAACAGTGCAGGAGCTCCAGGAGGCAATATGTCTGCCGTGTGATCCAGGAATAAGCTGCAGGGACGTGCACAAGCGCTCCTGCACTATTCCTGCACGGACGCAGCTCCTATATGCAAATTATCCCATTTGCAGGTGAAAACCATGCAAATGAGATGAATTTGTGATCCAGGAATCTCTCAGCCAGCCATGCAGGACTAGTGCAGTGTGCAGAAATGTGCTGGGTTAGTAACCGAGTACATTTTTGCAAACTACAAAACTGAGCCATGATAGCTCCAAATAAAGCGTGTTTATTATGGGAAACCATGCCAATGGCCAAATATATGGCCATTGGCATGGAAAACAGTTTCAAAAATAAAAAAAAATTAATTTTATTTTTTTTAGCTGATTACGACTGTTTAAGCGTAGGGCAGCGGCACACGGACAGGATCAGGCCAAAAATATAAAAAATAACCTGAAATAAAAATTCTAACCAAAATCACTATTTTGCCATTATACTCAATGGCAGGCAGAAGACAACATGGCCAGTGAATAGTGGTTGCTAAGGGGGGAGGCTCAGTGTGGGACCTGTAACTATCCATTAGCAGGCATTCCTATGCAAATGAGGGGAATGATACTGAATCCCAGATTTCCCCACATTGCTAGTCAGCACCCAACAGTGTAAGCGCAAGAATAGCATGGTTTAAGCCTAAGATTTAGCTGACATCATATGGATGTGTGTCAGGCATACTGTAAGCAAATTGGAGCCCTGTGGCTCAGGTTTGCCCTTAGCTTAGCAGAGCTAAGCAAGGGTGTGTATCTGAGGCTGCCTAGCACTCTTTACATTGCCTAAGTGGGTGTGCATGCCACGCACCTGGTTTTAAAGGAAAAAAAAAGTAAACTAGGAAATAGCAGCTCTGTGCACATTTGAGCACTGTGTTTGTGCGGCGCACCCTGGGCTTAAACAGGAAGGCAATGGGAAGGAAAAACAGCAGTAGGAAGGTAATTAGGGAGAACTAGCATAGCTGGCAGGTGAACTGTATCAGAATCAGCCAATTACACAGGCAGCAGCCCAGCCCAGCCCAGAACACTACTATAAACTATGCAAACACCTTTCCCTTATTTTTTCCCACATACTATACACCACCGGTGTATACAAGCGGGGAAATTTTAACAAACAAAAACAACAACATGATAGGGCTGCAGTAGCTATCATACATCAACATGTGGAAAAGGCTGAGGGTGGTGAGGATGTGAATGCTGTTGACCAACCCACAGTGAGGAGATGAAGAAGAGTGTACAGACCCAGGGTAACTTACAAGGGACTACATGATCTGGAGATAGTGGAGCACTATAGGGTGGACAGGGACCTCCTACAGCAAATTGTTCAGCTGTGCCAGCCACATCTGACACAGAACTAACAGAGGGGAACCCATCCCAGTGGATACCAAGGTATGTGTAGGCCTGAGAATACTAGCCACAGGTACCTTCCAAAGGCCAACTGGGGATATTATGGGGATCTCACAGGCGTCAGCATCCATGGTACTCCACCAGTTCCTGGATGCCATGCTAGCACATGCTGGTGAGCACGTATATTTCCACAACAGCCGTGAGGTGTTGGCCAGCAATATGCATCTCTTCCACCGAATAGCACAATACCATGAGGTAGTGGGTGCTATAGACTGCTTGCACATACACATCAAATCACCACACGGTGAACACTGTAGGGTCTACAACAACCACAAGGGCTTCCCCTCCATCAACTGCCAGGTCATGTGCGATGCCCAGCGCATTATAATGAATGTGTGTGCTGGCTGTCCTGGAAGCTATCATGACTCCCACATCTGGCATCTGACGCAGCTGTACCAGAGATTTTCCAGTGAGGACATCCCTAACAGTCACCTAGAGGGGGATGCTGGTTATGCACTGGAGCCATGGCTGATGACACCCATCAGAAATGCACACACACCTGAACAAGAACTCCATAATGAGGCACACGCACATCCCAGAATTATAATAGAGCATGTGTTTGAGATGCTTAAGTCATGTTCCAGTGCCTGGACACATCCGGGAAAGCCTTGCAGTACTCACCAGCTGCATGCACTCAAATTGTCATTGTATGTACCATGTTACACAATATGATCCTGCGGAAACAGCTGCAGCAGGAACAGCATAGGGCAGGGCCACACAGCCCCGCACCACTGCCAAGGCCTGCACAGGCACAGAGTGACTTGGAGGAACAACCTGAGCCTACCCCAGTAGGCAGAAGGAGGCGGGCCCAGTATGCCCTGTCCTTGGCAAAGAGGCAACGCATAGCACATACACTGACACAGTAGGGACCCAGGGAATGACACCTCCCTCTGACTAGCACATACAGTAAAAGGGATGCCAAACATGACACTACCTATGCTCAACCATGCATCTGACATAGGCAGCCCTCCAGCACCATCCTCAATACTGGCACAGCCACAAGGTAAGTCACTCTTCCTACCAATTGCCGACTGGAGTAGTATGTGTTGTTACTTGTATCTATGGTATGGATGTGAGCATGCAAGGGAATCAGGTGGCTTAATGGGATGCCAGCAGATAGTAGACACCTATAGTGGCAGCATGAGATCTGTAACAAATACTGGTATCACCATAGTAGCCACTACTACACATGGTGACAAAACCCACTGCAGGATATGTGCTGGGCCACATGTGTGTCCATATGACACACACTTGCCAGTCAGAGAGGCTCACACACCCGACAACAGTCTCAGCCAGCAGGACAGGTGTAGATAAACACAAACAAAGACTGTGCAAAGGCCTCTGAATGATGGCTATGGGTAACCTCCCCCCCAGGCCTACACAGATAGACTATAACAGTTCAGGCAGTGTGATGTTAGTTCTGAAGGGTAAGAAGTCAGAAACTGATATGTAGGTCAATCAAACCTAAGACCTGTAGTACACTGATATGCCTCTAGTCAGCATGATAGGTTAGAATACAGAATGAAATGGAGTACTTGACATACCAGTACAGTCATAGCAAATGTGTACAAGTGTCAGGTGTGCCTCCCCAATCCTATGTAGAAATGTAGTAACAGTCAGGTGTGCCCCCCAATCCAATGTAGACAGGTAGTAACAGTCAAGTGTGCCCCCCCAAGCCTATGTAGAAATGTAGTAACAGTCAGGTGTGCCCCCCATTCCTATGTAGACATGTAGTAACACACAGGTGTGCCCTTCCAATCCTGTGTAGTAATAGTCAGGTGTGCCCCCCCCCACCAATCTGATGTAGACACGTAGTAACAGTCAAGTGTGCCCCCCCTAATCCTATGTAGAAATGTAGTTACAGTCAGGTCTGCCCCCCCATCATTCCTATGTAGAAATGTAGTAACAGTCTGGTATGCCCCCTAATCTGATGTAGACATATAGTAACAGTCAGGTGTGCCCCCCAGTCCTATGTAGACATGTAGTAACAGTCAGGTGTTCCTCCATTCCTATGTAGACACGTAGTGACACATAGGTGTGCCCCCAACAATCCTCTAGAGAAAAGTAGTAACAGTCAGGTGTGCCCCCCAGTCCTATGTAGACATGTAGTAACAGTCAGGTGTTCCCCCATTCCTATGTAGACACGTAGTGACACATAGGTGTGCCCCCAACAATCCTCTAGACAAATGTAGTAACAGTCAGGTGTGCCCCCCCCAGTCCTATGTAGACATGTAGTAACACAAAGGTGTGCCCCCCAATCCTATGTAGAAATGTAGTAACAGTCAGGTGTGCCCCCCATTCCTATGTAGACATGTAGGAACAGTCTGGTGTGCCCCCCAATCCAATGTAGACACATAGTAACAGTCAGGTGTGCCCCCCAATCCTATGTAGAAATGTAGTAACATGTATAATACCAGTGGAGCACAGATTACCTGAGGTGCCGAAGGTAGCAGGATAGCTTGTAGCATTTGTACAATGTGCAGGTATGCGTGTGTTAGGTTGGTGTGTGTTTTATATTGTGTGAGAGTAGTCAGTATGTATGCATGGTGAGGTTTGTCCTGGTGGACACACCCTTGGAAATGTGCATACAGGTTTGCAGCACATTATCTGGGCTTGTAGTGGGGAATACTGATGTTGTCTGGCCAAACACTCGCAGACCACAAAGGTCATAGGAATGATGTATTGAGAAACAGCTGATGTCCCTGCACAAGCCAGCATAAGTGGAATGCCACATGCATATATGTGAGTCAGATGCAAGTAGTGTCTATAGCACACATGCACCCAGCTCACCCAACCACCACCCACAGGTACCTCTCCGGTCTTATCCCTGCTGTTGGGAATGGGTACAATATGACCCCCACCTGTGTGCAATAGCGAAAGAATGCAGCATGCAGTGCAGGTGTCCCATGCAGGTGTGTCCCTAGCTGTAAGCAGCACCCTGCCAGCATCCACACCACTGGATCAATACTGACAGGAAGTATTGGCATGAACACCTAGCACACCTACCCTGTCACCCCAGGGGAATATACTGTATTGCAGTCTGGGAATGTAGGACTGACAGAATGCAATGGCCTGCTACAGCTGGCCTTCATCACTACCAAATGGCCTACAGTCCTCTGCCAAAGGCCTGTGTCTCACCTTTACTGCCAATGTATGTTATGTCATGGACTCCCAAATAACAACATAACACAGTCCACAGAACCCATATGCAAGGCCATGTGGACAAACCACAGTAACATGTCCACCATGTCCCACTGCATGAATTGTGGACCAACACCAATATACTGCTGTGATGAGGTGATAACTATAGGGAAAGTATCAGAGAATGTTTGTATAATGTATGAAAGAGGATAGAATAATAGAGGGGGGGTGGAACCATGGGCAGCATGGAGTGTACGAAGTCCGAAACACAGCCGTGTGCACATACTATCCCTGACTACAAACACAAGAATGGGTGGCTACAAACCTGCTCATAAACCACAATAGGGGTAATGTCTTGACTTATGACCCCTGCCACTGGGTAACCTGTGTGAATCTGTACAGCTGTGAGGTATTGCCACAGCAAGATAAGGCCACAATGTCACTTTGATGGATGTACAAGTATGGGATCCTCTGCCACCACTGTACCAAGGTGCTGAACCAGTTACAAAGACCCAGCAGCAAGTGTCTGCAGCTCGCCCTCCAGAATGGCATTAGTTTGCAAGAATATGTAGACATTTGACCACAATACTGGACACAACTGCATTCATCCTGTGTTCCCCAAGACATTACTGTGAGCAAATATGTCTACCTGACAGTATTTGGTGACATAAAACATCACAGTGTATAACAGTACACATGTCTGAATATCTCTTCTAACACCAGGACCATGTAGCAGAAGCACCACAGACATAATTACCTACAGTACCCACTATCCCTTGCCCAGTTTGACCTCATATTGTCAACTGATCTACAGATATCCCTCAGAAACAGTTTGTTAGCTGTAGGTGTAGAACACAAAAGTCTGCACTGGAGTACAATCTACTTGGAATGGATTCACACATTCAATACAGATGGTCATACTGGGCATACTCCCACACTTAGAGAAATGAAGGCAATGTCAGACAGTAAAATACTGAAAGGTCATAGTGAACATGCTCACACACACAAAGAAATGAAGCCCATGTCTGGCAACAACAGTGGACCATACATATCTGACAGTTGCAGATGTTAGTGCATACACTCCTCAGTATGCACCAGTCATGCTTTGCACACACATTGGATAGGAATACACACATATATACAAGGACATCACACTATAATATGCCAAAAGTACACATACATACATGTGTGGAAGAGAGTGCCAGTGACAAAGAGCCTTCCATCATGAGGCCTGTCCCACCCAGCACACAGCCAAATGGATACAACCACATGATGTGTAAATGTCACTCACCGTAGACATTTGTCTCTGGAATCCCTCAGCATTATAGACTCTGTGGTGCTAGTGCTAACTGTGAAACATGACTGTACAAGGCAGTAGTCATCTAACAGTTGTATACATGTACCTGTGGAATATAAACCTGTATGTGCCTGAGTGTGGTGTGTCTGTCTCTAGATGAATGGGTTATGGCCCATGCAGACACACTGCCCTCCTCATTGCCCTACTATGGCAAGCCTACTGATATCAGTCACTTTGAAATATACCATTGGGGAAAAAAACATAACCCAGTAATCTCTGTGGCACATCCTAGAACTGCATAATGCTGTAGTGTGATAAACTAGTTGGGTAGGAGTTTTAATCCCCGATGTGGCAACTGTGTGTTTGTGTAGAGACCATTGCATTTTAGGCTAGTCACACTCACTACAATTTAAATGCCTTACTTTGGCATGCCTGCTGATGTCATTCACTTTGAAATACACCTTTGGGGAAGGAGTAGCCCAGTAATTTCTGTTGTGCATTCTCTAACTGCATAATGCTGTAGTGTGACAAATTATTTTAGTAGGAGTTTTATTCCCAGACATGGCAAGTGTGGCTGTTTGTGTGTTAATTTGTCTGTGTAGGGAGCAATGCTTTTGAGGCCATTCACAGTCTCACAGTCACTACAATCTCCAGTGCACTTCTTTGGCAAGCCTGTTCTTGTCATTCACTTTGAAATACACCTTTGAGAAGAAGTAGCCCAGTAAACTCTGTAGCATGTCTGATAACTGCTTAATGCTGTAGTGTGATAAGCTAGTTAAGTAGGAGTTCTATTCCCAGATGTGGTTAGTTTGTCTGTGTAAAGAGCAATGCTTTTGAATCTATTCACAGTCACTACAACCTCCAGTGCCCTACTTTGGCAAGCCTGCTGATGTCATTCACATTGAAATACACCTTTGGGGATGGAGTATCCCAATAACTTTTGTGGTGCATTCTAGAACAGTGTAATGCTGTAGTGTGATGTAGTAGTTCGGTAGGGGTTCTAATCCCAGCCATGGCAAATGTGTGTGCATGTTTGTTTGTCTGTGTAGGGATCAATGTTTTTTAGGCTAGTCACAGTCGCTACAATTTCAAACGCCCTACTTTGGCAAGCCTGCTGATGTCATTCATATTGAAATACACATTTGGGGAAGAAGTAACCCAATAACCTCCACGGTGTGTTCTAGAACAGTGTAATGTTGTAGTGTGAAATAGTAGTTCAGTAGGGGTTCTATTCTCACACATGGCAAGTGTGGATGTTTGTGTAGGGAGCAATGCTTCTGAGGCCATTCACAGTCAATACAACCTCCATTTCCCTTCTTTGGCAAGCCTGCTGATGTCATTCCCTTTGAAATACACCACTGGGGAAAAAGAAATCCAGTAATCTTCACGGTGTGTCCTATAACTGCATAATGCTGTAGTGTGATAAACTAGTTAGGTAAGAATTCCAATCCCAGACATGGCAACTGTGAGACTGAGTGTGTGTGTGTGTGTGTGTGTGTGTGTGTGTGTGTGTGTGTGTGTGTGCGTGTGTGTGTGTGTATGTGTTTGTCATTTGTATTATGTGTGTAGGTGGCTGGAAGTGTGTAACAACTGGATTCATTGCAGAGTGGGTTTTGCAAATTTCATATATGGTGGGCCTATTATATGGCACAATGTCCACCTTACAAGTATAACAGATGTCAAATAGATGAGAGGCTGGGGTTGCCAATCCATACCCCTACATGTGACATCAAGGCCTGGCAAACAAATTAGGCAACCCTTGTATTACCCAGAGAACACTTTCAACCTGTGTCTCATACATAAACACACTTGCCTAGGCAACAACCACTTTGTTGGTAGTACCCTGCATATTGCCCACAGATAGCAATCATGGTGTGACTGCAGTGGACTACAGAGGGCATGGCAACCTGTCCCATTACTACAATAGGCACATAATTGCAGACAGTGCGCCTTCACTATGTTCCTCACTGGATGCCTGCAACAACTGTAGTGCCATCAAATGTGACCCACAAAGGACATACCATACCTTAAACACATGCCTTGTATGGACAGATGCCACTGACACCAGGGAATACCTGTATCATGCTATCAATGTAGGTGCAGGGTCAACCTGGTGTTCATTACCAGTTCCCACCACATGAGGCTAGGATTGGCACATCTGATGATAACAATCTGTGTACACAACAGGGGCCAAACACCCCAGGTACAGTTCTGCATGTCATTGAACATGCATGTGGGATGTGTGCACATCCCAGACACTGTCCATGTCATGTACTATAGAACACATACATGGCAAGCATTGTGCAGCACTGGCCACACACAATAGTAACTCAGATGACTGGATGGTGAATACAATACCCACCTGTGTGGGCCAATCCAGACACTACACCCCTGAGCCACACTGTAGACCATTATCATGTGGCCTGATGCCAAGGTATACCCTTCATCTAGCCTTATACAGCCTTCTGGCACAGTCAACCACTACACACCTGTGAAGCAATGCACCCATGCATGTCAGTACTGGCACCCTGTGTCTGTATGTGTGGAGTATGATGCTTTTGACCTTATTCACACTCACTACAACTCCCATTAGCCTATTGAAGCATGCCATCTGATGTCAGACCCCTTCACATACCCTTTGCCCATATATCATCCGGATAACCCCTGTGGTGAATGTGATACCTGCGTATTACTGTATTGTGGCAAACTAGTTATTTAGAAAGTCTATTCCTGACCTTGCCAACTGTGTTAATGTGTGTGAGTCCCTGAGAGAGTGTGGCTGTGTTGACGTTGACACCTGTTCATGTGGACTGTCATGTGTACTATACCTACCTTATCACACCTATATCACTGTTGCAGATGTCACTCACCATCAGATATACCTTTGGACAACTCCCTAACATGCAAGCTATGTGTCACATGCAATAACTGCATAGACATGTGATAGCCGAACATAGCCAGTCAGGGATTTGAAACCCTGTACTGGTAGGTCTGTGTCACAAATATGGTTAGGTTTTACTCTCCCACCCCCTCCCTGACTTACTTTTTCTCTGTCTGTCCCTCTCACTCCCTCTCTGGTGGATGTGGAGAAGTACACCTGCTTTGCTTAGGCAGCAGCTTGTGTTTTGTAAGTGATGCTCATGATCAGCTGATGGCCTCTGCATGAATTGCAGTTCCCCTCTAGCTGATTGCATGTGGAACAGCTGTGGTAACATTCCCATAGTCAATTGCATGGAAACACACTCCAATATCTAGGAACATCATGTGGGTCTTGGGCCTTTTCATTCACTGTGAGCAGGACCTGAATTTGGTGTTTGGCAAACAGCATCACAGATGGTATTGGGATTTACCTCTAACAACATACACTGTGGAGACAGCCCAACAAACAGGAAAGGGATGTGCCAGACATGACTACAGAATGTAAGTGTTGCTCTTCTGCATTTGGAGTAATGTTGGTTTAAAAGGCTGTGTGTGGATATGGCTGGTCTACATAATTTAATACCTGTCATGACAGTGTTATGTGTTTGAGGAAACTCCCACCTGTAGTGTTATCTGCAGACTGGGCAGTGTGTGGAGCCTTATGTTTCTTGTGTTACTCACAGAACACATATCTTAGAACTTCAGAAGAATAGTCTGAGGATTGCAGTCAGTACATGGTGACAACCATGAGAGTTACTGACTTCATATCCCTCATGGGACATATGTCACTACAAACCCTGGTACGGCAGTAAATGTATGAGGTTATCACAGCAACATACCAATATTGGTCTAGTGTTTGTGGCTCCAACCACAAGTCTGTCAACCTTTGTACATATGTCATGCAGTAAGAGGTGCATATGTTCTGTACACCATTATTTATTGGCATCATACCTGATAACAAGCCAGTCAGGTATCAGACTGCTAGTCATGTTATGTATAGTAGGGGTTATTTCTGAGGACATAACCTGGGCATTCTGTGGCTGTGTGTACAGTACTGGGGTCTGTGTACTTATGGTAGTTGTCGACAGTATGTGCATTGCGCATACGTTCCTTGGGCTGTGCACAGACTGTGGTAGATGCCATTGTTCTTGGTCCTGTTATATCTGATGTTACATGCTGCTCCAGTGTATGGTACTCTATTGGCTCACATGTCTGTAGGGCCAAACACACACATGTCCCATACCACAGACGGACCACACTGTGTCGTGACCCATTTTATATAGGGTTAGTGTGTGAGAGGCACATATGAGGCTGGTGTTTATCAGACAGTCCATATAGTGTCATATTAAGCTTGCGTACCATATGTGGCTGTGGCTGTGTTCACATTGGTTGTGGGTATGCACTTTCTCACAGATGTCTGTTACTTTGTGCTGTGACATGCATGTAGATCCTGCTATATTTGCAGGTACATGTGTATTCCCCCATAAAAAATGTAGTCCAGTGTTGTGGCAGTCTGCCTGTAGTTTGCACAGTGCTTTGTGACATTCCTAGCAGCTTAGTGTAATTACCCAGTGTGCTATGTCCAATTATTTGCAAGACATACTGCTGCCAGGCCACCATAACTATTGTGTATTTCTGACAAAGCAGTGGGATTCTGTACAGATGTATGTCACTAACTACTGGGTAGTATGTGGCCATGTAACCTCTGCACCACCAGGTATTATGTGTCAGGGCAGACTGGCGTGTGTGAATGCATAAACTGTGTGGACATATGTAGTCCAGTATTTATGTGATATACCCATCCACATGGCTGTTAACATCCACATTGTCAGGCATGGTCCACATGTCTCGCATGAAGGGGATCTGTGTACACATCTGGAATGACAACAGAGTGCCAGACTGTCCACATATGTTGGTCATATCTCTGCTGTAGTCCACAGTATCATTACTGTGCTAGCAGTGGTACTGTACTATAATGTCCTTAGGATGTCTGTTAGTAACCAATGGCGTACATGTCAAAACCGTATGTGACCTCCCACACACATGGCTGTTAAGACAACGCCTGCTACAGTAGCAACAGTCTACATATATACCTGCAATACATACATGACATCCCTTTGCACTAAGAGGTTGGGACTATTGGTGCTGAGGTAGGACTCCGCTACATGTTCTGGACATATGATCAGCATATATATATATATATATATATATATATATATATATATATATATATATATATATATATATATATATATATATATATATATATATATATATATATATATATATATATATATATATATATATATATATATATATATATATATATATATATATATATATATATATATATATATATATATATTCCTATATCTATATAGATATATACACATAAACATATCTAAATGCATATATATATATATATATATATATATATATATATATAAACTCAAATATATACATATACACAGCTATATATGTCTACACATATACAGATACGTAGATATATATGCACATATTGTTATGGATATCTACATATATATCAACATAAATAGGTATTTCTGATTAGATATGTATGAATATGTAGTTATAGATATCTACATATATATCAACATAAATAGGTATATCTGTACACATAGGATGTGCATATATATATATATATATATATATATATATATATATATATATATATTTATATGTATATACACAGAGAATGGCCATATATATGATGCACTATACAGATGTGTAGAAATACATATATATAAATAAATATGTGTATATACATGTAGACATATATCTACATATGTATATATATATATCCATATCCTTGTCAGGAGTAAACATCATGGTTGTGTATACCTTCCCAGCTGTATCTCACCGTATGTATCTGATATGTGTATATTTAGATATAACAACACATGTGATACAAAAGTAATATCAATAACAAGTACTATACAATTGTGGAAATCAAAGCAATTGTTCAATACTATTCAATATGTGTACTGACAGATATATTGGAAAAACAAACTGTCTTCACAGCTGTCATGGCGTCGTGGTTAACTGTTGCGACTATAGTGTACAGGGTCCTGGGTTCAAGGGCTGTGTATTTTTTTGCTGGGCAGAACAAGGGCTGTTGGATACAGAGTGATTAAGCTACTTTTAAGCAGTTTTAAGTTGGTTTGCACGGGTTTGAGCAGAGGTAAGCACTGCTAACTTCTGGTTACAGTTTCTTAACCTAACCTGTGTAAGCATTGCTTAGCCTAGTGCAAACAGGCTTAAACCCTCTTACTGCTGCTGAAATGTGCTTACTCCCGCTTACCCCCTCAATAATTTCTTTAAAAGAAATGAAAAAAGGGTTGATAGGAAAGTGTTGAAAAAGGGGCACAAAGTGGGAAAAACAGTAGGGAAAATTGCTAGGGATGTGCAGGAAGGGTGTAGGGAAGGTTCATAGCTGCCCATTTCTTCTACAGCAACAGCTGTGAATATACACTGAATTTGGAGATAGATTTGGACACTCATACCCCTGAGAAAGGGGTGAGGACAACAATAATATGTTGTTAAGCCAATTAGAGCAGATTACATGTGTCCAGTGGACATGTGTACGGAATGGACAGCTATGTATAGGACAAGATTTTTTGGGGGGGGGCAGATTGCCTTTGTTTTTTTCAGGTGAGAGTGGGATGTTGGGGAGGGATAGTAGGTATATTTGGGGTGGTAGGTTGGGTAGGTTAACAGACAAGACAAATAAGATGCATACAGGGGCAGTATATGACACATGTGGGGCTAAACACCTTGATGGGGAGGGGGTTTGGAAATTGGAAGCCCCTGAGTCCCATAGTAGAAACAGTGGGACTGAGGTCCCCACCCATGGGCAGTCACCACTGCACCTTCATAGCCCTGAAGGTGGTTGTGCTAGGGGCTGAGTAAGAGGGCCAGGCCAACCCTCTAGTTGCGACACATGGCCCTCAAGCTGGCGTAGCAGATCTCCAACCTCCCTGCGGAGCTTGCTATGCACCATGACCCGGACCTGACGACGGGTAACAGGTTCCTATCTGCGTCCGCTCCCAGGGGGTGTGAGCCCCATCCCCTGAGGTGGTTCCACCCGAATGTGGTGCAGAACCAATGGATGAGGAGGTCCGGATTGGGCCCCTAGATGTGCTGGTGCCCGATGCCACAAACAGCTGAGGTGGGACAGGTGGGTCCACCGGAACCAGCCTTCCCAAACGTGCTATGGTGTTTAAATTTTATCAACATATGTGGATTAGTAATGGTCAACACATTCCAGGATTAGGTATAACAGCATGCATAGATAATCTCATTAACTCAAACACCAGATATGGAACAGTTGCATAGCAAACAGAACACATGCATATATGGAACCACAGTGGTCATTACAACAGCATGCAGGTACATTGATGGCAGCATGCCACCAATGTGGGAGTATTTCAACATGGCACATGCATAGAAATAAATTTAAATAATTATCAAACAATAGGACATATATCCCAACAGTAGAGTTAATTCAGCACATACCGATTGCGTTGTGTATTTAGGTTATTGTTGCAGATATGGTGGGGGGGGGTGTAAATTAAAAACTATTATACAACGACCCCCCCCATTTATATTCCAAAACATGCATGCTGATTGGTCAGCGTGCATGTTGTAAATCAGAGTTATAGTAATGGAAAAAGGTCCGGTCGCCCAGACATTTTCCATTAGTATAACTCTTTTTTTTTTTTTTTACAGCAACAGAGAACGCATGATCTCCGTTGCTTGTTACAACCTGTCTCACCATGTACAGCTTTTAAAAAAGCAGCGGAGCATCTCTGTTGCTTTTTTAAAGTTGCCTCACTATGTTAAACCCATTTAACATAGTGAGACACTTTAAAAAGCAATGGAGATCTTGCTTTCTCCGTTGCTTTTTTCAAAACTGTCTCACTATGTTAAATGGGTTTAACCTAGTAAGACAGCTTTAAAAAAAGCAACGGAGATTCTTTGTTGCTTTTTTTAAAGCTGTCTCACTATGTTAAACTCATTTAACATAGCGAGACAGGCTGCAAAAAGCAACAGAGATCTTGCTTTCTCCATTGCTGTTGCCCACAGCTCTGATGTACTGCGTAAATATACACAAGCGCAGTACATCAGAACTGCTGCAGAATACCCAGACAGCTGCAGAAGGGCAGCAAGGAGGCATTATACAATGCCATTATTTAAAAAAAGTAATTATTTTTTTTCTTAAATAATGTCATTGTACAATAGCAATAACCCACTTCTGGGTGTGGGTAATGCTGGATTTACCCACGGTTGGCTTTGCTTGGCCACTCAGGCTTCGTCCTCATGACCAAACCACACCAACTGTGGGTAAATCCAGCATTACCCACACCCAGGTGTGGGTTATTGCTATAGTATATTCATGTAGTTTGCATTACTTTCCTAGTCAGTGCTGTGATCTGTACCTTACAGGTATTAGTACACTCCCCTATTGCCTTAGTTTGGACAGTGGCATGGCTGTCGACAGCTATATACATGAACTGAGTTTTATCTGCAGTATACACCTCTTACCTGGTATACCTGTGGAGGTATTGTTTGTTAACATTACCTAACTGTTTCTACACATACTCCCAGATTCAAGGTTGATGTTATACGCATACATGTCCATCTCTTTTTGTACACACTCTGGGCATGTCTTCACCACATGCAGGTGAACCGGGACATATTTTTACTATTGCACTCAAACTTTTAGTGGCTTGTACAATGACAGGTTTGTTTTATTTGACATTTTTCAAATATGTACAGGTCTGACAGTCTGTTATATGACATGAAATGCTGCCTACATGTCGGAAAGTAGCACTCTGAAATGGCAAGGGGACAGGATAACAGCCGGCATATATGAGACGAATAACTGGACATTCTGGACATTTCTGTACACCTGTGCGGTATGATTCTGCATACAGCTTACTACCACTCCTAGGATTCAAACCATGGCTGTGTCTGCTAAAAATTAAACACACTGTCCATCACAGTTGACTGTGCTATATAGATATTGCTATGTATCTCTTGTCTGATTTCTGTCTATAATTCTCCTGTGGTTTTAAATTCTGACCTTGTAATTACAACACTCTTATACAGGATTTCCTAGACAGTCGTATTATGTAGTACAGTGTGGGTGACAGTGATGAGTAATACCTTATTATTCTGAGCAACTGCAACACTAACAATGCCATACTATACCAGAGTAAACAGTACCTGTACAGGATATCAATCTTTTACTTATAGGCATAGTGTTCGTATCTGACAGACCTGTGGGAGCAATGTCTGTTAGCACTACCTGAATATTGCCACACAAATTACCAGTTTCCACATTACTATTATGCACCTATATCTCACTCTGTTACTGTACACACTCTGGTCACAGCTTGACAGCATAGGGGTGGAGATGGGACATACTTGGCTACTTACTCTCATAACATTTTGGGGAGTTGCTAGAGTGACAGGTTTGTTGTTATAGATATCTGACAATTAGTTGTATGTCTTCTTTGCTGCCTAAACATCTGAGATCATCCCACTGATTTGCCAGGGTGACAGTGTGACTAGCAGCAGCTATGGGTCAATTTACTGGACATTCTGGGCATATCTGTACAATTGTGGGGTATGGTTCTGCAAACACCCTACTACCACTCCCAGGATTCGAACAATGGCTGCATGTGCAAAAAATACAGCGGTTCAAGTCACAGTTGAGTGCGCTATATGGATTTTGTTCTCTGTCTTTTCAGTGTTTTCTGTACTATTGGACCTCTTCGGATTGCAGCAGCCATATACAGACATTCCTACACCTTTAATTTATGTAGCACAGTGTAGGTAACTGTGCTTAATACAACAGTACTATTAAGTGATTGCAACTCTACATTAGCATATGATACCAGAGTGAACACATGCAGTCCACTTTATTGTCAAGCTATTATGCTTTTATTTACATACAACCTATATGAGACTCTTCCTGCCCTGTTCTCTGGTGTATGCAGTACATGCCTTAAACAATACAGGTTTTATACAGGCAATTATCTTTATTTCCTCCTGCCCTGTCCTCTGGCTGCTGTGCATCCCAGGCTCTGGCGTTGCTTCCTAGTCACTGTGTTCCTGCCTGTCCCAGCTCTAATCTACCTAAATGTACTCTGCTGGAAGCCAAAGATTTGAGTCCTGAATAGTGACATAATCAACCTGCTCCCTGAGAATTTATTCCTGAAAGAATATAGTGAAACACTGTGTTACCGCCTGTCCCAGCTCTAATCTACCTGAATGTACTCTGCTGGAAGCCAAAGATTTGAGTCCTGAATAGTGACATAATCAACCTGCTCCCTGAGAATTTATTCCCTGAAAAGAATATAGTGAAACACTGTGTTACCGCCTGTCCCAGCTCTAATCTACCTGAATGTACTCTGCTGGAAGCCAAAGATTTGAGTCCTGAATAGTGACATAATCAACCTGCTCCCTGAAAATGCATTCCCTGAAAAGAATATAGTGAAACACTGTGTTCCTGCCTGTCCCAGCTCTAATATACCTGAATGTACTCTGCTGGAAGCCAAAGATTTGAGTCCTGAATAGTGACATAATCAACCTGCTCCTTGAGAATATATTCCCTGAAAAGAATATAGTGAAACACTGTGTTCCTGCCTGTCCCAGCTCTAATCTACCTGAATGTACTCTGCTGGAAGCCAAAGATTTGAGTCCTGAATAGTGACATAATCAACCTGCTCCCTGAGAATTTATTCCCTGAAAAGAATATAGTGAAACACTGTGTTCCTGCCTGTCCCAGCTCTAATCTACCTGAATGAACTCTGCTGGAAGCCAAAGCTTTGAGTCCTGAATAGTGACATAATCAACCTGCTCCCTGAGAATTTATTCCCTGAAAAGAATATAGTGAAACATTGTGTTCCTGCCTGTCCCAGCTCTAATATACCTGAATGTACTCTGCTGGAAGCCAAAGATTTGAGTCCTGAATAGTGACATAATCAACCTGCTCCCTGAGAATATATTCCCTGAAAAGAATATAGTGAAACACTGTGTTCCTGCCTGTCCCAGCTCTAATCTACCTGAATGTACTCTGCTGGAAGCCAAAGATTTGAGTCCTGAATAGTGACATAATCAACCTTCTCCCTGAGAATTTATTTCCTGAAAAGAATATAGTGAAAGTATGTCTTCAAATGGTACTATTGCCTGTTGACTACTACTGCTAGGTAAAACAAGCATCCCAGCCTGGTTAGCTAGCAGCCAAATCTTCCCGTTAACCTTCTCAACCCGTACTTTCAACTTATATTCCCTTATTCCTAAGTAGGGTTTTTCCCTACTCTAACCCAGTCTCTTATCTCCTTTAGGGGACCTTTTTCTCTTTCTCCTGTTGCAATTGCGTAACTGGCTACAAGATGGTAATCTAAATACAGCTAACTGCCCTGCATTTCTTCACCTTTCTTCTCTACAGTTTTCTTCTTTTTCGAACTCCGAGCCTTTCCTGCTGTCTTCCTAACCCTATAATTTGTCCCAGTAGAGTCTTATCCCATACAACTCTCTTCTAATTAGCTTAATCTATCCCTGCTATCCTCTTTACTACTCTCCTCAACTCTAAACACTTACTCCCTTACCTTCACACTGTACTGATTGTTCTCCTTGAACTTTTTTCCCTCTCTGGCTCTATCCGTTCCGTTCGCCCTGCGTGCTCACTCTGCTCCCCTACTCTGCCCCCAATTTCCACCCCACCCTCAGTGTTCCTACATTTATTGTCATCCCATACTCCTTCCCTCTTACATCACCCAATCCCCACACAACATTCCTCCTCCCATTACCCTAAAACTACCTCTGTCTCCACCAACCACAGCATATTCAGCACTCCTCCTCCCCACCCACCAGCCCTACCTAACTCTCTCTAACCTACATATATTTTCATTTCAAATCAAACTACATCTACAATGCTCTCTTTTCCTACTACAATCCTTACCCCTACATTACTCCTACTCCTCATTATATTTCCTCTGTACCATGCCACTTCTTATACCAACCTCCACCTAGACCCTCCACCTCTACCTCCGCACCCCTACCCTACAAGTCACTTCCACAACATCGCTGCCTCTTTAACTCCCTTTCACCCCACCCTTCTATTAACATTAAAACTCTTCCAAATCCCCACTAAATTCTGCAAACCTAATCCCACCCCCTACCATCCATTCCCAACCAAACACATTCCTAACAAACTTATTCACCTTCTCTCTTACCTCTGCTTAGCAGGCGACATTCATCTCAACCCTGGACCAAACATTTCTCAAACAAAAAACCTTAGCTCCAACAACAAACCAATCAGTAAACACCTCAAATTCCTCACCATCAACGCTCAAAGCTTAGCTAATAAAATTACCCTCTTTCATGCCTGGATCAACCATAATTCACCTGACATAGTAGCCATCTCTGAAACCTGGTTAAAACCACACATAACTGACCCAGAATTCCTTCCCCCCAGATATCAATCTCTCCGATCTGACCGCCTAAGTAAAAGAGGTGGTGGTGTGGCACTAATCTACTTCAATCACTTATCCATCACTCCCTTCCCAAATCCTATCCCTTCTTTTAATAATGCTGAACTAGTAACTGGCATTCCAAAATTAAATGACCATCAAAGTATTCGCATCATCTCCCTTTACATTCCTACTGGTAACAACACCAATACCCTAGAATACATCCTCTCTTGGACCTCCTCAAATATTAAACATGAAACCTACATTATGGGAGATGTAAATATTGACTGTCAAAAAATCATTGACCCTAATCCCACCATGTCAATCAATCTCTCCAACTTTACACAACTCATTAACTCCATTACTAGGCCCAACAAAACCAACCACCCAGGCTCCATCCTAGACTGGATCCTGGTAATCCTGTTATATCACCCTAACAGAACCACAACATCTAGTGTCACTCCTGACCCATTAGGAGACCACCTCCCTGCCTTCACCCATAGAGCTACATCCTCTTCCTCATATTTCCACCAACTCTTACACACTCGTAACCTAACTAACTTTAACCCCTCTACCTTCTCTGACTCGCTTAATCTCACTGACTGGAACCCACTAAAAACCCTACCTCTAGACGAAGCCGTTGACTTCTTCAGCTCTACATTCCTAACTGTCCTAAACTCCCTAGCTCCAATAAAAACTAAAAGAGTTAAAGCCAAGACTACCCCTTGGCTTACCAAAGAAACCAAGAAAATTATGCAACAAAGAGACAAATCTTGGAAAAGCTATCTCCATCATAAACAACCTGTATTTTTACTTAAATACAAACAGCTGTGAAACCTAACCAAAAAACAAGTCATTATAGATAAAAAACCCTACTACAGCCATTTACAAATAAATCATGCAAAAAAACCCAAACAATTCTGGAACTCTATTAACTCCCTTCTCAAGCCTGGTACAACAAACAACCCTTGTCCTGATACTAGCAAATCTGACCAAGAAATTGACAAATTATTCAATAACTTCTTCACCTCTTCTATTGCTGAGCTAACCAAAACCTTCCCCAACAACATCCCCCTACCCCCTCTGCCCAAGCTTCCGCCCCCTCTCCTTCCACACCCCCTACTTTTGAACTTAAACCTGTATCCACCTACCTTATAAAAACACTTCTCCCCAAACTTAAACCTTGCACCAATGCCCCTGACATCACCTCTTCCTTAAAAATTGCTCCAAACAGCATTGCTCTCCCTATCTGCATCCTGATAAATAGATCACTACTCAAGTCCTATGTACCCAAACTATGGCGTTCTGCTTTTGTTCTTCCACTCCACAAGGGTGGCAAAAACTGTAACTTCTCCAACTTCCACCCTATAGCCATCCTCTCACCCATCTCTAAACTTCTTGAGAAATGCATACACCTGCAGCTCATGCCATTCCTGACTGAACACCAGCTGCTCTCTCCTACCCAACACGGCTTCCGCCCTGGACACAATACCAACACAGCCTTTCTCTCCTTTTTACATGTTGTCAATTCAGCTTGAGATTCTGGTAACTTAGTTTCATCTGTTCTGCTAGATTTATCTAAAGCTTTCAATACCATCTCCCACACCCATCTACTAAACCATCTATCTAACCTCCAAATCTTCCCAAAAAGTCTTTCCTGGTTCTCCAGCTATCTTTCAGACATGTCCCAAGCAGTGAAATGGGGCCAAGCCTCCTCCAACTTCCTTCCCTCCCCCACAGAAGTAATCCAAGGTTCCATACTTGGCCCTCTGCTATTTAACATCTTCATTAATGATTTCCACAAAGCCATTCCTAATACCAAAATTGTCCAATACGTAGATGATTCAACTTTGATCTGCTGTGCCTCCAACCTAACAGAACTCCAGTCTCTAACTCAAACAGCCTTCTCAACCACTGAAAAATGGATGCACCAAAACCACCTCTCACTTAACGCTAACAAAACTAAGATTCTTCTATTCACCCCCCTCTAAATCCATTCCCTCTGATAAAAACTCATTTATAATTACCAGCCTTAACAACTCCATCATTGACATTGTTCCCTCTGCCAAAATCCTGGAGGTCACCATCGATGAACACTTAAAATTCAATACCCACATCCAACTTACCATCAAGAAAACCCACATAAAACTCGGCCTACTGTACAGAAACAATCACTTCCTCTCTCCCTCTACTAGACATACTTTGGCCACCACATATCTCCTCCCATCTCTTCTGTACGGTGCTCCTCTGCTTACTAATCTATCTTCTACCCTTACTTTCAAACTGGAAATATGCTACAATAAAATCTCCAGATTCACCACCAAGACAAATTCCTTCTCTCATCACTGCACCTCCCTTGTTGTTGCTGTTGTTGTTGTTGTGTCTTTCGGCTTTTCCCAGTTAGGGGTCACCACAGTGGAACTCCGGTCCGCTATTGATTGGCAGTAGATTTTTACGTGACGAGTTGCCGGCCCTGACGCACAACCTTCAGCAATGCGCCCATTCACGCATGTCTCCACACAGAAGACACTCTAGCTGAGAATCGAACAGGACAACATCTTACTGTGAGGCGACAACGCTACCACAGCACCACCACCGCAGCCATCACTGCACCTCCCTACAAACTTTAAATTGGCTTGAACTCCCCAATCAACTTGACTTCCTCCAAATTGTCTCAGCCCACAAATTATTATTTCAACCCACCAGCTGCCCCGCACTAATATTCTTCAACCATATACCCCCTCAGACCCCTTAGATCACCAAAACCTTATTACTGTCCACAAACCCAAGTGCCCAGATGGTCAGCTTCTACTCTCCTTTTCCTAGCTAAAAAATGGAATGCCCTGCCCTCTACACTGAGGACCTGTGACAACCTAAACACCTTCAAAACTCAACTTCATTGCTACCTGTTTCAAAACAGAAAATGTAACTGCACTCTTCATCCCATACCCCCCAAGCTCCCCTCCTCCTTCTCCCCTGGCTAACCTTCATACCTTTCTAATTTCTCTCACAGACCTATATTATAAATGTAACTAATATCAACATCCAGCCTTATGCTCTATGCCTTTCATCCTCCTGGACAATTTCTTTAATATCTTAGTTGCTTTATTGTATGATACCTATTCAACTGCAATTCTACCTGTTGTTTTTTGTAATACTACATTTGATTGTAATGCAAATATATTTCTTTGTAATTCATTATGTGATGTAACTTTGTATTGTGAAGCTTTTCTCCCCGGGCCTCCACTGAAAATGGGCTCTTGAGCCCAGTGGACCTCCCCGGTAACCAAACTGGAATAAATAAATATATAATACATAATTAACTTACTACTACTTTTAGATTTATTTCCTATGACAGTACATGCAAGAATAATACTATCCTGCCTCACATCACAACAGCTGCAGTCTACAGGCATGGGCTTCCTGGTTCACAGCCCACTCACCTGGCACTGTGAAAGACATAAGAGGAATATTTAGCCATAGTTATCCATAATATACATGAGCTGGCAATTATTAAACAGGTAGTGGACAGATACTTACACATGGCTAGGACATCCCCTGTCCTCCTAGCCTCTTGGATCCACAGATCCAAGTGATCCCTCTTTCTCTGCTTCAGGTCGGTATAGTGATACCTGACCTGCTCACCAGTTCAGGGTATGCCAGTGCCACTGGCCAGGTCACGGGCAAGATGGTCCTAGGCTTCTGCCTTGTATTGGGAACCCTGGTACTCGACCAGCAGCAGTCTCTGGTCATAGTCTTTCTCAAAAAGTCCTGCCATGACTCTGGACTCCCGGATCTCCCAGCACTGCACCCAAAAGCGTACACCCTCTCTCATTCCAGTCATAGTGCCTACAGGGGGACGCTACAACCAGTTATGAAATGTATTCCCAACTGTTGGGTTTAAATATGGCCAGTTTCCCACACTTTGCCTTGAGTGGACAGTTTTGAAAATGCTAAGCTATACGCAAACTTGTTTACCTAAGGTTGACATTACTTAAAGGGGTATACCATTGGGCAGACTAAGTTAGCTGGCCTACACAGTGCTTATACCTACTAAGCTGGGCTGTGCAATGCTTAGCTATGCTTAATATTTAATTTGCATTATATTTGCATTTTGGCATTGATTTATTATTCATTACATGTTATATATGTATTTGGTATCCATGTTTCATGTGTACGTACACTGTATGGGGTCCTTGTGTTTATTAGGGGATTTCCACACTTTATTACAATGACATCTTACATCTGGGTTTAATGCAGCACTCCAGTTCACATATTTATGTTCTGTAGTAGGTTATACAATATAAAACTGTATATAGATTCCTTTCACGTGTTCAGTTTGTATTTCCTATAGTGAGGATTGGTTTGGTGCTGTCTCTATCTTATGTACTGCTGTGATGGCTTAGTGGTTGACTATAGTATACAGCGTCCTGTGTTCAAGCCTTGCAAAGGCTGTTTATTTTTGTTTCTGGCCAGAACAGCAGCTGATGCATACAGAGTGATTAAGGCACTTTTAAGCAATTGCAAGCAGGGTTGCGCAGGTTTATGCAAAGTTAAGCAATGCTAACCTCCGGTGAAATATGCTTACAGAGTGTTAGCTTCAATATTGCTTAACCTGTGTGCACATTGCTTACCCCCACACAAACAGGCTTAAACTCACTTACTACTGCTTAAATATGCTTAGTCTTGCTTACTGTTGCATACTCCTGCTTACCACCGCACTAATTGAGACAGTAATGTCTAATGGTTCTTCGGAAGGTGGTGGATTTGCAAACTGTATGAATTTATCATTCATTACACATTTTACTTTCCATGTGTATCCCGGATTCCTGTGTACATATACTATATGGGGCACTTGTGATTATCTCTGGACTTTACAACATTATGACAATGACACCTCATATCTTTATTTAATGCAGTACTCCAGTTCACAAATATATGTTACGTTGTAGGTTATGCAACAAAATAAATTGATCATAAAGTGATTTGACATGGAAAATGGATTGTACTGGAGTGGGACTCGAACCAGGAATATCTGCTCGTAAGGCAAATGCTCTGCCCACTACACAATTGCTGCACTACTTCAGTTGCATATATCTTGCTTTTTATCCTCTTGTGCCATTTAAGCTGCATGAACCGTGGCTAAGCGATGGGCAAACCTGCACACCTATGGTTAAATTTAATCTGTTGTATAAAAAAAATCTTCTTTATATTTAATGTTTTAACTATTGCTATTGTAAACATGGAGGAATATTGCTGGGGGTATGTGAACACTTATGTGCTGTCTTGCTCATTCTTATTTATACACTGCGGTTCTTCATTGCAGGGGCATGTATATTCTGAGAGCTCTGCTCTCAAACACGCCGCCTGTGCTCGTACATGCTCCATGTCTGTTTAGGAGCTCAGGCAGCACGTCTTCATTGATATGCATGGCACACTGCTATCCTGCTCCTAAATGGCCACTTCATGCAGGACTAAGCTAGTCCTGCACGGAACGATAGTGAATCCGGGGGAAGGTCTTTGCCTCCCATGCACAAGCTACAATGTTCAATCCTGACATCTGGCTAATGCCTTTATTGAGTCTGTATGTTCTCCCTGTGTCCCTGTGTGGTTCCCCCCCATAACCATGTGAATGTTACCATATCAAACTTACCCAAGAATGGAGTTGTGGGCAGCAGCACAGACTCTGGATGGTGCTCTATTAGGGGTAAGAGTTATATAGACCAACCACATTGGGCATGTACTGTAGTGCACAGTATCCTGAAATTAGGAAAACACTGATCACAGACTGTGCATTGTGGCAGACCTAGCCACTCGATGGTGTAAAATATGACTCTAGGTGATATTGATATGTTGACTATTGTCACCAAAAGGGCATAGGTATTTGCTGGTGATAAGTGGGTTGAGAACGCAGTTCAGCCTAATCTATGCCAAGGACCCATGTTAATGGTGAGAGGGGTGTATATGCCTCTATTGGCCAGTGCATGCCCACCATAAATCCCAGCAACCCTGAGTCTACAAGCTGTTGGCTGGCCAGTGTCCAGCTGCCCAATTTGGGTTACCTGGGATAACTCTGTTGAGTGAAAGCTGGGCAAGAAAACAATCAACCTGCCAAACATGAGCCAAGAGTTGTGACACTCAGTGTAGGCTCACTAACAAGATGGTGTTTGGAATTGGATGGCACAATGATAAGGAGGAGGTTGGACATCCTTTGAATCCAGGAGACAAGATAGAAGGGCAGTGCACCAAAGTTACATATGTTAGGATCCAGAGTCTACTATCTAAGGAAGGATGCAGGGTGTGGGAATTGTGGTGAAGGAGAGGCTTCAGAAGACAGTGAGGGATGTATTCAGAATTCATGACAGACTCATAACAGTCAGACTCCAATGTGATGATAGGGCAGTATTCATAATCTCAGCCTATACCATACCGAAGGGTTTGGATACTCAGGAAAAGAGTGAATTCAAGCAACAGTTGCACGACCTACTAGGTAAAGCAGGATAACATGAATTGGTGTTGCTAATGGGTGACCTTAATGCACATATCTGTAAAGAGAGAACATGATATGAGGACTACCTGGGTCCACATAGGTGGTTCAACAGGAATAAAGAAGAAGAGACCATGCTAGACTTCTGTCTGGCAAATGGCTTATTGGTGACCTACACATAGTTCAGAAAGAGACAGTCATAATATCACATACAAGAGTGGCCATCATGCATTCCCATTGAAACAGTCAACCCACAGCATTAACCACTATTTGCAAAATCAGCTACAAGCAGTGGTCAGAAAAGTCTCAAAGATCAACAGAGACTAGGCTGAATACCTGGAGAGTTGACTGGAGAGAAAGCACAAACAGTTCAAGAAGTCAATCAGGGATCTAACACCCCAAGAAGAAGAAGAAATAGGTGGAACCACAAACTAACATCTGGGAGGACTACAGAACAGATATGTGGCTGAGCCAGGTATAGAAATCAGGTGCATAAGGAAAGGTGTTGGTGGAATGCAGAAGTCCAAGACATCATCAAAAGAAAGGAAGAGTGCAGGAAAAAGTGATAGATAGAAAAGACAGATCAAGCTAGGAAGAAATACTGATTGTGCAATTGTAGTACAGCCATTTTCACTCTCCTCCACTAAAAAATAAATACCAATCAGTTTATCTGTCACTTAAAACAAAGTAACCAAATTTTCAACATTTGAGAGGACAGACATCCTTCACTGTTGCACATTTAAGATTCTAAACTAAATATCTCTATATAGTAAGCTAACTACATATACCAGACATTTATCTACTAACTACTGTGCAAGGGACCCTCTCCAGGACTAAATAGGGATCTCCAGAAAGCTTAGAGCTACAGATCTTAAGCTATTACAGATTAAGAATAAAACAAACACAAAAGCAGGTAATCCATGGGTTTCTATTTCACAGCAGAATGGACCAAGTTTCATTTGAAATTAATACTTCACAAAAGGCACCACTTCTAAAGTGACTCATACCTTTTTCTCTCTCATAAATTGTTGTACAAAGCACATTATCACATCCCTACTTAACCCTTTCTCACCCTTCCAGTTACATAAGACCAAAAAACTGGCTCGTATTCTGTCATTCTTAGTCTTACTCACTCTTGCTCGCTCTCTCTCTCTGCCTGTCTCTTGTCCGTCTCTATCCAATTGTATACATATTTTCTGACCTGAACCTTCCTTAGTGCTTATCTTCTAACAGTGGAATAACATTCTGTAGTTTAAAACTTGTGCAGTTTATATTCTTACATTCTTATCTTTATTATTTTTCTGTTGCATATTATCATTTGTTAAATACCATTATGCTATTCACCTCTCCAAATATGTTTATAATGTTTGCTATCAATTGTAATTCATATGTGCTTACTGTTATTTTATGCATTTCTAGCTTTACAGTGTGTGTATGTCTCCCTTGTCTAACATTGTCCCTGGGCTTCATTAGCAATCATGTATACACCGTACTAAGCCAACATGATTTTAAGCATGTTTGCATGATGAGCAGCATCACACATTAAATATGCATGCTGCTCATCATATGTACATGTTTATCAGCACCTTTAGTGTTGGCAGCCATGTAAATGTGTAAAGAAGCTTGACCAGACAAATGTAAACAAAAGGAAAACCTAATCAGTGAACATTTCTGGACAGCTTATTGAAAGTAAGGGCAAGCTGACTTGAAAGAATTAAGATGCAGAGGAAGTGAAATGGGGAAAATGTACACAGAATACAATGGGATTGCTGCAGTAATAAGTAAGATGGGAGTGTAAATGGGTAAAATATACTCAGAGGATGCAGTCAAATATGTTTAAGTCACAAAGGACATTTTTAACATAAATACTTCCATAGTGATGTAATAATAATTAATCCTGTTCCCAAGCACATAAATAAAAATGGGCATATTAACAAAGAATGTGAGAGGGATACAAAGCAATAGTGTAACAAAGGAGAGTAGATGTGATATATATGTTAATAAAAACGAGAATTGAGATAACGGTAATCAAGGACAGTAGATAACATTATGGGATATTTACATAGATTGAAGTTATTGAATATGATGTATATACAATGAATGTATGTGTGCTGTCAGTACTGCTATATTCTTCATGTCATCATACATAAACATGAAGAAATAAACCCTAGAGCTGTTGAGTCATGTACATTAGAAAGAGACATGTTTTGCCATTTATTGTCATGTGCAATCATAGAAAGGGGATATAGTATCTTTAAACATGTATTACACAAGCATGAGTTATACAGTCATGTAAATCCTATGCAATAATATAATAACACTCAAAATACATAATTGATAAATGAAAACACAGATCTGATGACGTCATTAGTTTAAGATCTCTGGTAACAAATGGCAAACATGGTTACAGAATCAGTGTAGGGGGTGTGTTACAGTGTCTGGAGATGAGTAACACACCACCTGCACTGTTAAAGTGCTGAATGGCACTGAAATGTAAAAGTAAAATGTGGTATCTCCTTTTTTTTGTGTGTGTGTTTGCATGGTGCGGTGCTTAGCTGCATACATGTGCCAGACGTCTAACAATAGAAACTGGATACTACTCATTTTCACCTCAAAAGTCATGTTTAAGCATAGCTAAGCGGGTTTAGATGGCACTGTGCTTAGAGGTGCTTAAATGTAGTGGTGATATATATACAAATTTATAGCAGTTAATAACATGTCCTCATAGCTGAATGGTTAGAGTCATGGCCCTGTGAGCAGTAGGTGCAAGGTTTGAATACATAGACAGACCATTCAGCTTTTTACATTTGAAAGCAATATGTCATATATTTTTTATTTTATTAATTATGTACATATTGACATTTGTTAACCGGGTTAGTCCAGCTGGGCCAGAAGCCCATTTGTAGTGGAGACCCGAGGAGAAAATATCCAGTTACACACAGGTCCACAATACCTAAAATACACACTCCAAGATAAAAAATTAAAGTACAGAAGGTCAGGAAATATAGAAGTGCAATACATACACAGACTAATAAAGTAGTAGTCATGAATAAATAATTTAATATTAGTCTTATTTTGTTTCATTTTTTTTCTTTTTTCTTTTTCTGAAATGTAGTTTGCCGTTAGCTAAGCTCTGCTAAACACTGCTAAGCCAAGCCAAGCAGGGCTTAAACGGGACCCATTTTAGCAGTGCTTAGCAATGCACAGCTCTACTTAGCTGGTTTGCACACCGCTAAGCATTACTAAGCATTGCCAGTTTAAGCACTGCTCTGCTGAGTTCAGTGAGTTTGTGCGGTGCTAAGTGAAGCGCTGCATTTTTAAAAATCGCCCACTGGAGGTAAAGGGTGGGAAAACAGCCTTATTTAAGATGATCAGGTGGGAATACGGGAAGAAACTGTTGGAGTTTGACCTGTGCAAGAACTACAGCAGAGGTTGGAGAGGATGCATGCTTCCTGGGACAGTGGTGCAGCATTCTGGAGGCCACAGTCATGATTGCACTCTTTGTTAAAGACCATGATGTCTGGCTACTGCAGAGCCAGTTTCAGGGTTCAGAGTAGACGGTTGAGGCCTGGGACTGGCTGGCATGCGACTTCACCAGTGCAACCGGTATCCCCACACAGGTGAGCAGGTGCATCATCATTATGATGACCTGAAGTATAGGAAGAGGGCACTTCTGAACACCTGGGTCCAGGACACTAGAGATGGGAATCCCCAACAAGTTTCTAAGTATTGTTACTATTGTGTTACTAATACCTAATCTGTATGTGTGATAGACAGGTACACATAATGGTGTGTTTCTCTCCCCACAGCTGCAGAGGAGAGCGCTTGCAACCTGGATGCCCATACAGGGCACCTGGCCAGGTTGCACTGAGAGTGTGGTGAGTACAGATATATCTTGCAACATATAGTAATATAAATAAGAAAGAGTACAGTAGTAACTGCCAGTAGGTATATTCTGTTTGGAGTGTACCACAATGAATGTGGTCATACACCTGGACTGATATAAGTGAGTAATGCCAGGTACAGTTCAATATAGATGGAAGCATGAAACATGCTAATGTTAAGGAAATAAAGTTACCACTGCATTAATAATGTTAAAGAAATAAAAGTTTATACTGTATTAATAATAATGTTATGGTAAGAAAGTACAACTGCATTCATAAATGTTAAGTGAATACATCGACTGCATTCATAATTGTAAGGAAGTAAAACATGCAACTGGAACCTCTTGAAATCACTTCCACTTAATGAAGCAGTATCTTTCTTTAACTCTACCTTCCTTTCCATTTTGGATAAACATGCCCCTGAACGCTCTATTAGAATGAAGTATAATATAGCCCCATGGCTCTCAAAGGAAACAAAGAAATTAATTCATACTAAAAATAAAGTTTGGGCCAAATGGAGATACCATAGAATCAGCTCTGATTTTCTTCATTTTTGCCAACTCAGAAACCTTACAAAAAAGCTATAATCTCTGACAAAAAAAAAACTATTACTGTGAACTACAAGAAACCCATTTAAATAAACCCAAACAATTCTGGTCTTCAATCAACAAACTCCTTTCTTCTGGAACAGCTAAAACTCCCTCCCCTCTAAACACTGACCCAGATACCCCTAACCATACTGCAAACACTTTTAACTCCTTTTTTATAGAAACCATTCAATCTCTTGCTAGACAACTAAACACCAATAACTTTTACCCTCCAAATAATCTTGACTCCCCCCACAACTTCACTCTTCAGCCCATTTCTACCTCTTTCATCTACAAGCTTATTCTCAAACTGAAACCCTGCACCCCCTCTGCTGACAAACTCCCTTCTCTCTTTCTTCAAAAGGCTGCTAAACAGATTGCATACCCTATATCTATACTCATTAATAGGACTATCCAAGAGGGAACCATACCAGATATATGGAAAGTCTCTCATATCATCCCACTACACAAAGGTGGTAACTCTGTTGACTACACTAACTTTAGACCTATTGCTCTTCTCTCACCTCTAGCTAAGATAATGGAAAAATGTATTAATCAGCAACTTGTACAGTATCTCTCTTTACACAACATTATAGCCAACTGCCAACATGGCTTTAGACCACACCATAGCACCTCCACTGCCCTCCTTTCCTTTGTTGATACCATGAACAACTATCGTAACT
This sequence comes from Protopterus annectens, assembly GCF_019279795.1. Taxonomy (NCBI): domain Eukaryota; kingdom Metazoa; phylum Chordata; order Ceratodontiformes; family Protopteridae; genus Protopterus; species Protopterus annectens. The sequence goes on from NC_056726.1 coordinate 195,129,486, forward strand.
CCAACCTTGTCTCCTCTGCTCTATTCATTGACCTCTCTAAAGCTTTTTACATGGTGAACCACTCTTCCCTTATTAACATCCTTGAATCCCTGTCATTTGATAACCTGGCTATAAAATGGTTCACTTCTTATCTAAGCAACAGACAACAAGCCGTTCTTTGGGACAATCATATCTCTTCCTTATTGCCTGTTTCTATTGGAGTCCCACAGGGCTCCATTCCTGGGCCACTTCTCTTCTCCCTTTACATAAATGATCTTAACACTGTAATCCCTCAAGCTACCTGCATCCAATACGCTGACGACTCCACTATTATTTGTTCAGCAACTACCTCTTCAGAGCTACTCTCTCTAACTCAAACTACCTTCAACACTGTAGAAACTTGGTTTACTAGACGGTACCTCCTCCTCAATGCTAAAAAAACTAAACTTCTCCTTTTCACTCATACCACTAGAGCCTCCCCATTAAACTTCAACATCTTGTCTAATGATACCACTGTCATCTCTCCTGACACGACAACTAAACTGCTAGGTATAACCATCGACAACCATCTCACTTTTGATCAACACATCAATAACATCATCAAAACAGTTAACAAAAAAATAGGTTCATTATACCGTATTAAACCATTTCTTACACCTTCTACCAGAGCTACTATTGCCCACTCCCATCTGATATCTACTCTCTTTTACGCCTCACCTATTTTCACTAACCTTAAAAAGGCTAACCTAAATAAACTAGCAACTTGTTACAACAGCATTGCTCGCTTTGCCACCAGTAACCCTTTCAGAACACATCACTGTCATAACCTAAAACTCCTAGGCTGGCTAGAGCTACAAAACTGTCTTATGATCTCACAACTTACTATTGCCCACAAGATACTTTACCAACCGGATAACACCCCAATACTTTCTCAACTTTTAATCCCTTATAACAATCTTACCTCCCTTCGATCTTCTTCTAAACTTATGACCAAATCTGTAAAATCCCATAACTTAGCTGGTGACTCTCTGTTCACTAATACTGTAGGTAGGACATGGAATCTGCTACCCACTGATATCACTCTAATCTCCTCCTTACCACTCTTCAAACAAAAAATCAAACTGTACTTCCAAAACCACTGGCTTTGTTCCTGCAGGACTCCTGACTAACCTTCTTCACTCCCCCTACTCTACTATAACTATATACTGTGCTTACTAGCTATACACACTATTTCTTTTTTCTTGCCCTGTTGCTCTCCTCTTATGCTCTGACTCACTCCTCCTTTTCTCTCCCCTACCCTCTCTTCCATCTTCCTACTCCGTCTCCTTACTTGACTACTGTTTCTCACTCTTTCCCTCTCTTGTATTACTACATTAATCCCTTTAAATCTCCTGCTTTACCTCTTTCCCTTTGACAGATTATTGAAAAACTAATTGCTAATCTTTAGCTTTTTAATGTTATGCTTCTACTGACCTAGTATAATTTTTCTGAGTGCCTTAGGTATTTGTTGTTCTTATTACTAAATGTATATTCTTATTGTACTTAAATTTTTTATTAATATGTCTCTTTGTATTGATTTATGTGTGGAGCTTTTCTCCCCGGGCCTCTACTGAAAATGGACATATATCCAGCTAGACTAGCCCGGTTAACAAATGTAAAATAAATAAATAAATAAATAAAGTACAACTGCATGCAGAATTGTTAAGGAAATAACATTACTACTGCATACATTGTGGAATTACAGCTTTCAATGACTGCATTATTTAAAGTGTTCATCAATAAAGACTGTTAGATGTATACCAGTCACTGTTTCATATCACCCCTGAATAAAGCTGAGTTTTGCCAAATGTTGTGTGTATTTTGGGCTGTTGGTCAAGAAATCGAGTATTACAAGTGCTGTGAAGTAAACACAGGAATAATACCATGAAGTGACTGAAGGTTAGCTGATAAAGAATTGTTTTGCTAAAGTGTAGATGTGGAGCACTAAGATCTGAACCTAGAATACTAATGGCTAATGTATAATAGTGTGTTTATCTCTGTATTGTCTTGTGTTAACCATTGCATTTCAGCTGTATGCATTCCTGAACTTAGATACACTGCTGCATGCAAGTATGAAACTGTAATAGCTGTAGACTGCAAATATACCATCTGCAACTGTATATGGGTCAGGTAAGCAACCCAGTACTCCAACATGGTCTGTACACATCACACATATTCCCATCCACTAGGGGTTAAATGTGCACACCTGCATTCCAAGTATTAATACACAGTTCACGTACTATCTATGTCATGCATGAATTTCATGCATGTGTGTTCAGGTGTCACTGCAGTTTTCTATGACACTCTCCCTCGATTACCAGGTCACAGTTTGCTACCAGGTGAGCTTTAGGGATACATTACTCAATCAATATTCAGCAATGGCTCAGTAGCTCAGTGTGATAAATATTAGATGTGATATACATTTTGTCACACACAGACCGGGGTTCAAATACAGAGACAGGTACTACTAAATATTAATTGAAACTGTTATATATTGTTAACAGACATTCTCCCCAAAGGAATTACAGGCAAATAAATGGCTGCATTATTTGCTCAAATGGGTTACTAATTTGTGCGCCCAGATGTACCAGAGTGTTAACAGGAATGCTCAGCAAGGTGATAAGACAGCAGTGAATGAACAGTCAATGTGTACAATACTAATACAACTTATTAAAACAAATAAACATGTTTAATCCTGATATGGCTGAATGTTTGGTGTGTCTGTGAATGTCTGGTGATAGTCTAATCTCATGCCTTCCAAGGGCAAAATGATAAGCAAGATATATGTCTCTTGAGTGTCACACTGTCACAGACTGTGATCACTGTTGCCAAATCCTTGGGACACAGATTTAACAGCCACTTGATTTATCTGAATAGCACAGTCACACTACATCAGTCCACAGTACTCCTTGGTAGTCACATATGTTGCCCTGAACTGTAATAGTCCCTGTTGTTGTGTACCTGTAGGTGTTACAGCTTGGCACATACTGTCCCATGCGGATATCTTGAGAGGTATATAGGTGCTACAGAAAGCTATAGGGCACTTGTATACATAAAGTAAGGTTAGACATGTAGAGTATTGAAAAGTTCTGTTGCAAACAATATAGCCTAGGCTGGTAGTAATGGCATGATTTTTCTCCCCCCACCCCTTATCTGCATCATTATTTATTATTCTTATACATCAGGTATGGTTTACTTTTGACATATATTGTTCACAAACGTTATGTTGGGCCTTGTGTTTTATTATTGCTATGTTTTACAAGGGTTGCATACTAACATATATTGTTGAATTACCTATGTTGTTGGCCTTATGCCATAACTGTTACTGGCATGCTGTCACTATACTGACTGTTATCCCAATTATTGTTGTGTTCTATATGCTATGGCATGTTACATTACGGGGTTATTTGATTTGTTCTGCATGCTGTTGCAACTAACCACATGTTCTCTTCATTACTAACTATATACTTTGAAAACCTTCAACACCATAGCTCGACTGGGTAGGCCATTTCCTGTGTATCTACCTACCCTATCTCAACCAGCCATGGCACTGGGTCCCAGTACTTCTGGGACCCTTCCTGGAGCTGCCCCCTCTGCTGGTCCTGCACCACCTACAGGGATGGAACCCATATCCCCCCCAGGGAACGGGTGTGGAAAGAGTGGTCACCAGTGACAGCTCCAAGGGATGCTGTATAGGACTGTCCAGCGTGATTTGGAAAATTGACTGTGCAAGATTGAGAGCAGAGTGGCCAACCTGGAGGGTTAAGCTGGCCCCGGTGCCCAGCCCCCAGCACAGCCATCTTCAGGGACATGAAGGATCAGTGGTGAATGCCAATGGGTGAGAAGATCAGTCCCACTGCTGCCATCTGGGGGCACTTTATTCTCTGATTCCACAACACCCTCCCATCCAAAATGTTTACCCCCTCATGTGTCTTACACCACCCCTGTCTGCTGTCTTGCCTGTTTGCAAATGCTACCTCTCCTACACAACTTACCTCCCCACATGTACCTATATCCCTTCCCCAACATTCCACTCTCTCCTTAAAAAAAAATGGGCATCTGTCCCACATAAAAATCACCCCATACATAGCCCTCCATTTTGCCCACACCTACAATGCCCACAGGCAATCATTACAACAATTAAGCAACAAAGTTATGTCTCCCACACCCCTCCCTCTGGGATGTGAGGCTCCAAATTACAAAATCTTCACAACCTGCACAGATGTTGTTGTAGATGAAATGGAGAGTTATGTTAATTTCCTACACCCATCCTGCACATCCCTACCTGCCTTTCACATTGTTTTTGCCACTGCTTGCCCCCATTTCACCATTTTCCTATCACCAAGTTTTTCTTTTTTGGAAATAGCGCGGGTTTAAGAGGAGTTAAATGATGCACTGCATTGTGGCATGCATCTCACAAACCTGTGCAAACCCACTTAAAGCTGCTTAAAACTGCTTTAATCACCTTCTGTCTTTCTGACACTGTTCTACACATCAGCAAAATGATCACACTGCCAAGTATCAAACCTGGGACCCTACCAATTAGGATATAAGGCATTAGCTCACTTGGTCACTCAGATTTGAAGAGTAGCAGGTGTTTCTGTAAAGATAGGTGAAGGCTGCCAGTCTATCCAGATAGAACTGTGTAGATAATTCTGTCATTTGCAAATATTAATATAAGCCACAGGCCTGTTCTCTAAAATGTGAAAAAATGGTGTTAAATGTGGAACTACAAAAATGTAACAACAGTGCACTCTGCTGTAACAAAGCTGATAAGTCATTTCTTTGATGTCAAAACTCAGAGCCAAGAAATCTAGATAAAGGCTTTCTGCTTATTGTTTTGAGGCCAGAGTTAATGGCTAGAATTTGCATGTATAATTTATTTTATTGCTCTGGTTCCTGACCAGCTGCAAGATCAAAAGAGCTATTAACCTCTGAGAGTCTGTTAGCTTGGGAACCAGAAAGAAATGATGTAATCTGAAATGAATCAGTGGTATTGTGTTATCAATTTAACGACAGAAAGAATGAGAGCATTAGAGCATTTGTCTTGAGAACATCCAACTCACCACTCTGCCTGTGTCTATATGTAAGTAGGACTTTAGAACTGTGTTTTCTCTTAGATATAGCTAGGAAATAGGAAGATTAAACTAGTTTGTTTTTCTGTGATGTCAGAACTTTTCTACTGTATTATTGTACTTATTTCTGTGTGATCTCTGAACTATTGACTAGCATTGTGTAGTAAGAAGTATTGTCTTGGTTTTTTTTATTTATTATTAAATATTTTTAAACCTTTCAACTGTGGCTGTTTTGTGTAGAGGTAATTTAAGCTCTAAGAGTACATTGCATGTATATAGTGATACTGTACCAAGTCACAAATAAGTCTTGACTGTTCAGTCATACTTACCATTTGGAAAATACTATTGCATAGTATAATTGGACACCCTTTTATAAGGGCCTTTGAGTAGCTGATAAATATTAGCTAGGTTGTGGCAGTGATTTCAAACATATAGTCTGGGTAAAAGGGGTAAAGCTGGAGAACCTGTACCAGCCTTCCCCTGGAGTGTCTGTGTGGTTATATAAACTCTTATCTCAAAGTGTGTGTGTGTCAGCTACTTGGTCAGGAACATGAAGCACTGGTTGGATAGAGAGGGTGCTGGAGGTTTTAGCTTGCCCACTAGGCAGAGATCTGGACCCTATAGCTGTGCCAGTGGGGTGTATTATTGTGGACCTGGAGAGAAAGGGAGAAACTAGCCCCAGACTGACTGTGATCTCTGTGTGCTCTTAACGGAAATTGTACTTTAATGTTTGTGTATTTATTATCCTTTCCCTATATGGACACCCCTCACTGGTGTTAGTGATGAGGACTGAGCCTTCTTGATTGCTGGGCTAGTGCATGGGCATCACAATTTCCATAAATGCATCCTGATTATCAGTGATGCACATCAGAAAAAATTTCAGCCTGCCAAGTCTCAAACACAGGACCCTATCAACTAGAGCACAGTGCATTAACACATGAAGCTTTAAAGAATGACAGGTGTTTCCATTAACTTATCCTGCTCATCAGTAATAAACTCAGATCTGCCAAGTCTCAAACACAGGACCCTGTCAACTATAGTATAGTGTAGTGTATTAGCCCACTAGGCCACTCATCTTTGAAGTACAACAGGTGTTTTCATAAACATATCCTTATTGCCAGTGGCACACTGCTTGCACATATAATGGGAAAACGACAATGTACTTGGGACTGTGATACAGACACCAAACCAGTACAAAGGTAAATAAATGTTGATAGATGTACATGAGGCCTAGGATATCAGGTAGAGCTGTCAACTGCACAGACTGTTGCGGAATATCCACAGCTGTGCCACCTACAGTTGGCACAGTTGTCACACAACCTATGCTGTGTGCTGACATACTGGCAAGTCAGTACACATTGAGATTATGCAATCATGACAGGCAGCTCAGTGTCACAAGTCATACCCATCTGATCACACATGTTCATGCCAGTCCTGTATAACAAACTGTATGCATCCACATATGTCTTGCAAATACACCTGTTATAGTAATGACTCTGTAGCTCAATCTGTTACATTTCTAGCATGCTTAACATTTTTCCACCCACAGTCCTGGCTTCCATTCCAGTGTGTTGCATGTCAAGTTAATGGTTGTCAAAACAATTAAATGACTGAGTCGTGCAATTTTAAGCAGAACTGGTTGCTGCTACTGCAGTCACTGCCACCCATATTAGCACTTCAAAGGCCTGTAGGTTGGGACACACTTCACAAATATGTATAGGTGTCATAAATGTTGCCTACCACTCTCTGGATGTCACTATTACATAACAAATGTACCATTGGCACATGCCTCACCTGGACTGTTATGGGTACCCTCACCCTGGCTATGCTGTGACAACAGAGATGACACTGTTCCCTCACTCACATATACAACTTTCTGTCCCCTGATGTGTTCACAATCCCCAGTATGGCACCTGGGCAGAATGCAGCAGCTGCAGCCTGCAACATATGCATCAGTATGTTCAGCTACCTACTACAGACCTAACATACCTCCCAAACACCTAGAACAGGGAATACACACAACACCCATACAGAAAGGGGTGGGGGATGTTCAAGTGACAGAGACATGTGTCAAAGTATTCCCCTACAAACATACACAGCTGATTGACCAGCAGCTACTGCAACAACATGCATATTCTGATACAAATGACATATGACACTCACATCTGTCTGTCTCCTTACTGACCTCAACCCACATTGTTAAACAGTAAACTGCCACATAATCAGAAAGTCTGTTCCCAATGGCCAAACATAGCATGCAAAACTGTGTACATACGACATAAATCCAAACAGTGGACAGTATTTTAACCTACCCTCTGTGATGCTGTAATTCCCACACCTCGATAATGTCCTTCTCATAGTCCAGGAAAAGGGCCAAAGCCTACATGAAGGCTTCAAATACAGCACTGTGTTGCCATGACTTTGGCTAATGAAAATGCAACCCAGCTGTTCTGGATGCAATTAGCAAGTCTGAACCACAGATTGGTGCACAAGCAATCAGCTGTTCATGAGCATTACCTACAAAAGGCAAGCTGTTGCCTATGGTACACAGGTCTGTGACTTTCTCTACGATGACAGACTGTGCTATCCTAGCATTCTACCACAGGATTTCTGCACATACAGGAGTACAACACTATACCAGGTATGTAATAGTACTCCCCATGTAATGGGATGCAGATGGGGGGATGCAGTCATGGGAAATATGGATTACAACAATAGAGGTCTGTGGTAAATATCTTGGAATTACATATTGCTGTTAGTCAGCTGTCCAGCAGCTACAGGCTTCCATTTTGGCTCTGTCTGCTGTGACTTAGATCACAGCTCTGGCCCCTGAGTCCCCCCAGCAAGGGTCATCTGATGTACGAATGCTAATGGATTGTGTATTAGACAATAGAGACAGTCAGTAGTGGGGGATACAGCTGGCATATCACATGATGTGCTGTCAGTCTGCTCCTCTCAGTCTGAGAATGGCACAAAGGCATAGTTCAAACATTGCCCAGGTGTATCTGACTGTTCCTGACATAGTCTGACTAGATCACTGTGTAATAAATCCCTGAGAGCTATAGCTAGCATACCTGTTGACCCTCTACAGCAGGACAGCAGGTTATAGCCAGTAGTAGTGGAGGGACACAGGCTCCACATCAGCAACTGAGTGTACATATTGAGCATGCAACATAAGGGAATGAATACAGTGAATACAGTACCAGATATTAAAGTACCAGAACTGTTTGCTGAGGTGTCTGGCATGTGACAGCCAGATTCCCCACAGTCTGGAAACAACCATTACATATTGTCCAACTGTTTTCCAGACATCCACATTTGCCTGGCAGAGGGTCCATGTATATCAGGGACATGTAGACATTCTGCAAATATCTGTGCACTGTGGATGTTGGACACCCACAAGGAGGATACCCTACACTACACCTGTAGTACACTCACCTATTTGTCGGATGGTGGCTGTATGTCATGGTACTGGTATGTCACCTATAAGGGACACACCACAGTAGATGGCAGTGATGGGTGTGGACACATAACAACACAGTCCATCACAGCACACATGGCCATAACTGGTATACCTAGGATCATACAAGGTTACTAGGCTGTTGGCCCTGAGGCCTTCATAAGCCTAGCCCAGAGTATAGCCCATGTGTATGCAAGTCAGTACCTGATGGCATACTCCAACAGAGACACAGGTGGTATCTCAAGGGTGTATGCCCTGTTAACCATCCATTCATTCAGGTTTCCCTTGAAAAGGTGTAAATAGATACTCTGCCTGATGTGGACAGGGTGTCCATTCCACAGCTTGTTGAATGTGTGGGACACACATCAGACCCACCAACAAGTCCTGTTGATGTCACAGACCACGTTGAGAGCGTGAGTGTGGGTTAATAGAGTGGAGCTTGACTTGCAGTTGTGCAGCAGTCTTATCAAGGTGGAGTCCATGATCACCTTGTATGCCACACAGAGGTCACCTCTGAGGAGTCTGAATGACAGTAGCAGATGGATGGGCTTATGGCCTATCTGTGTATGGTTCAGATGTTTGAGGCCCTGGTATTGTCTGGTGAGAAACCTCTGTGATATACCCAGCTGCTGCATGTGCTTTTTGAGGTACATGATGAAAGGGGCATTATACTCACTACTGGCCCTTATTAAAGATGTTATGAATCCCACATCTCTGGATGGCATACCCTTACATATGAGGTGGGCCATGTAGAAGGCTTTCCTTACAATGGAAGCAACATGGTGGTCAAACATCATGTTGCCATCAACCTGTGTGCACAAATCACTCTCAACTGATTGCATTCTTAGGTTGTTGTTAATACTGTGATAATATGTGGGGATGTCACTCTCCACAACGGGGAATGATGCTGCATGTCATGGTATGCAGCCTGAGACCATGTGCCTGGCACCTGTCATGTGTCTGTGTGAGACCATCTTCGGGGATGGCCAAATCACTAGGGAATTTGGTGATAGCACCCAGCATGCAGGTAATGCGCGAGGTGTTAGACTCATATATATGGGGCAGCTGTTGAATGCCAAGGTCCAACATTGCCTTGTAGTTGTGACACAGCCCACCTCTGGTCAACCTGTATGATACCAAGTGGAGCACTACTGATTTGAGCATGTCTGCATGGGTCAGGTGTTGGAGGCCATGGATTACCTTTGTGTGTATTACCATGGCCTTTCCAGTTGGTGAAGATGTCTGGATAGGTACATACCAAAACAGGGCATTGTAGTAACTTATTGGTCTACTGACTGAGGACTATACAGAGGTAATGACCACATTTTTTCTGGATGCGATCCCTTTACCTATGAGGTGAACCATGTACAAGGCTTTTCTGACCTCTGCTGCTATATGATGGTTGAGTGCGGCATTGTTATCAACCTTAGTACCCAGGTCTCTCAGCACAGACTGTATGTTTATGGGGTTTCCATTGATGTGGCAAACAGTGGGGCAGTGTGCTTACTGAATGGTATGATGGTACAGTTTTCTGCATTTAGCTTGAGTCCAGGACCTTGCCACCAGTCCATACTTGGTATATGACCCTGTTGCAGTGTGTTAACATTATTTGGTGGGTCAATGACAGACAGCACACAACTTACATGCACCACAGCCTTGGTCAGTACCTATAAATGTGGGTGGTGGTGGCAAGCATTCATGTCTAGATATATGTGGGTTATTTAGGGGCAGTAGCTACTCAGCACATCAACATGTACACATATTGCACACACATAGGCAAGACAGACTAAGGTTGCCATCTTATCAAATGGCCAATGTGGGACACTTCTTGTAGTATTGTGAGAGATGCTAGGACAAACCATACCCATGGCAAGTGCAAAGGATAGGACCTCTCATTTTTTGCTAGTATGACAGCTTAGTTTTGTAGCATTTGCCTAGATTATGCTATTTCTCATAACATTAAGGTGTTTCTGATGTAGAATGACTGCTTTATGCAAGTATTACACAACTGTAGGACATGTTTGTTGCCCTACACTCTCAGGATACAAGTATTGGTTAAGTTGTTTTCACAGAATACACCTGTCCAAACATGGACTGCAGCCTGCACAGTGGGACAGGTGATGGAGCTAACGCAGTCATGCTACTGCAAGAGGATATATGAATGCACATAGATACACTCATGAACTGCTCTTGTTGAGAGTAGAGTTCCTACCTGTCTAGTTGTACATACTATAGTGCTACATACATATCGCATGTGCCATGGAGGTTATATTTTTTGCAGTGTCTGCCTCTACTATTCAGGTGGATGACATCTGCAGATGCTGTAAAGGTTGCTACTGGGGGGGGGGTAACAGGTTTGCACAGGCCCTTAAGATGGTGCAATTGTTGCACACACATGGGCAAGACAGTCACACTGTTGCATGGGGGTATGCATGTACACACACATACACTCACACAGTTGCCAATAGTGAGGTTAGAACCCCTACCTATCTACACTACAGTACTATGTAGATATCACATGCACCATGGTGCTATTGTGTTGGGCACATGTCTTATTGCGCTTCTAAGGTGGATGACATCAGTAGGCCCTACATGGGTTGCCAGTGGGGGGGGGGTTAACAAGTTTGCGCAGGCCCTTAACCATCTCACACACATACAGCTGCAGGCGATATGTTTGCACACACACACACACACACACACACACACACACACACACACACACACACACACACACACACACTAAGTTGTCATTTCTGGGATTAGCACCCCTACATATCTAGTTATATAAGCTATAGTGTTACATACTTATCGCATGTGCACAGAGCTTATGCATCTGGAGAGTGTCTAACTGTCCTTCTAAGGTGGATGACATCAGCAGGTCCTGTGAAGTAAGCCACTGGGGCGGGGATAACAGGTAGGCTCAGGCCTTAAAATTTATTGGCATTGCACACACATAGGCAAGACAGGCACCCTGCTACAAGGGGATATACTTACACACACACACACACACACACACACACACACACACACACACACACACACACACACACACACACACACACACACACACACACACAGACACACACACAGCACACACTCACTGAGTTGCCATTGCTGGGATTAGACACATTAACTGTCTAGTTGTATATAATGTAGTGCTACATAGTTATTGCGTGAACCACAGAGAATATGCATTTGAAGAGTGTCTGCCACTGCAGTTGGGGTTGATGACATCAGTAGCTGTTGACAGGGAGGCCACTGGTCACAGGACTATAAAATGAGTGACCATTACACAGACATAGGTCTGTTGGGCATGTGTATACTGCTGAATGTGGAATATCTACACACACACACACACACACACACACACACACACACACACACACACACACACACACACACACACACACAGACACACAAGGTTGGTGATGTGAGATTAAAACCCCCACCTACCTACTATTACACAGTACACCTCACTGTTCTAATTGCACACTCCACTGGTTACACTTGGTGTACAAGAGTCTGCAGCAATACATCACTCTATATGCCTTAGTGTGCATGTGCATGTGTGTGTGTGTGTGTGTGTGTGTGTGTGTGTCTGTGTGTGTGTGTGTGTGTGTGTGTGTGAGTCTGTCTCTATCTCTCTCTCCCTCCCCCCTCTTGGTCTCTGTATGTGTATATATATATATATATATATATATATATATATATATATATATATATATATATATATATATATAATATATATATGTATCTATATAAACTTCTACAGATCCAAATATATATTATATATGCCACATACTGATAGATTAAGACAAGCATGTCTGATGGGGATAGGGGGAGATGGTTAGGTATACATAGCTGTCTGTATGCACAGAGATCTATGGACATCTCACTTCTATAGCTAGATGTGCCATTAGACATGGGCTAAAATTAGCTGAAAGTGTAGGAGCATGCCCAGTGTGACCAGCGGTACTTACAAGGAGATTCCAGGTCAGACCTACCTGTCCGCCAGTCTGGGAGTTTGTGTGCTACAGACAATTGGCTGCTGCACCTGATTAAATATCCAGCACCTCCCTGATATGATGCCCAAGGGATTTCCTGGCTCTGTGCTGTCCGTAATATCTGACTCATATCTAGGGTGTGCACTGAAGGTATTAGACTAAACAGGGTTTTGCATCATATGTCTGGTACATTTTACATAGCAATGTGGTTTCCTGGTACATCAGTGGCAGATCATTCTAGATTGACATGAGGAACCACTAATAGACATTTGGGTTACTTACTCCATACACTGCCTGGGACCCATGCTACTGCACAAACTGTTCTATTCTGTACTTTCTGCATTTGTCTGGCCATTAGATCTTCCTTTTCCTTATATGTGGGCCTTTGTCCTGCCTTGCTCAAGTTCCTGGCTTTCTCCACAGTTGCTGCTCTATGTAGTTGTAGGTATGCTGTGACTGGGGTATGTGATGTAACACCAGACACAAGGTTAAAGACTTCACACCTCTGACTGTACCTGTTTTGCAGAATGTCCAGCCTTGCACTCCATATGTCTGCTCTGGTCCTCAGACAGTTCATGTTATACTGTTATTATAAGGCAACCTCTTGGAACCAGAGATCTGGACAAAGCCATGTATAAAAGTGGGACACAGAAACAGGCACAAACATAGGGACATGTGTTTCATATTCATCTTGCAAACTTAGTTGGTAGAATTCAGATTTTGTATTAGCATAAATATTTTGATGGGTATGAAGTGTGCACCTCAAATGTCTGTCATTATTTTATCATGTCAACCTTTGTTGATTCACAAGTAGTTTGCCAGAAAACTGCAATGTTATGAAATACAGACTATATATATATATATATATATATATATATGAGGCAAAAATATGGACATTCTGTGACACTTATATTTGAGGGGTATGATGTTGTCAACTGACTTGTTGTAAGTACTGACACAGTTACGTGACAGCCTTGACATCCTGCTGCTACTCTAACTTGTTAAAACCTACTGTTCTACTAGCCACCATCTAGGTTTCTCAGAGCTGTGTACTGTCCATATCTGTGGCCCCCTGTCCCTTCATTGTCTCTGGCTTTGTCCAGCTTTCCTGCAGTAATGAATAGTGACATATGGACAGTCTGTAGGACTACTACCATAGGTGTATCACACATGCAAAATAGTAGGCACAGCCAGTCTCGAACCATGTACCCCATCAACTATGGTAATGTACTTTCCCACTAAGCCATGACAGCCACCAGACAGCACAGTTTAATTCCTGACACTATCAACCACAGACATACATAGCACATCGACCCCTGCATATAGTGGAAATGGAACATGTCACCAGGTTGATTGGGACAGCCCTCGGATTGTCTGGTCTGGTGCTATTACCTTGCAAACATAATTGACTGCAGTTGTATGGGAACACAGGTGTGTTGGGGATAGGTGACTCTAGCATTGACAGTCAAGCATCTGTACTATGACTCCACTGTTTAATTACAAATTAAATTACCCCTTACATGCAGTGGGTTTTGCTGGCTTGGGGCCTGCTGCATATTATGGGGCAGCCAGTATCGGGCAGAGAGTTCCTGTTGTCCCACATAGTTGTCAGTTGTCTGCAGCAATCCCAGTAGCCCACACTGTTCCCTTGCATACAGGCAGCAGGTCCATACCTATGCTACCATAGTGTAGTACTCCATACATTTGTTATAATGAAGAGTGACTTACCTTGTCCCTGCAGCAGTTGATATGCCAGTACTTCTGGTGTGACTCTGTCAGATGCATGCAGTACACATCCAATACATGTTAAGGTACAGGTTGTGTGTTGTGGCTGTCATCGTTTTTAGTATGTATGTGAGTCGGAGTGAGGTTTCAGTCCCTAGGTCCCTAGGATGCCAGTGCATGTGCTATTCATTGCCTCTTTGCCAAGGCCAGGGCATACTGGGCATGCCTACATCTGCCTACAGAGACAGGCTCAGGGGGTTCCTCCTCTGAGTCCTACTGTGACTGTGGGGACTTGGCACTGGGTGGGAGCTGTGTGTCCCTTTCCTTTGATGTTCCTGCCACAGCTGTTTCCGCAGGATCATATTGTGTAGCATGGCGTATGCTGTGAACATGTGTGCACATGTGACTGGAGAATACTCCAGGGCTCCACCAGATATATCGAGGCTGTGGAAATGTGACTTGAGCAGCCCAAACACATGGTCTATGATGTTCCTAGTTTGTGCATGTGCCTCATTATGGCATTCCTTGGTTGGTGTGTGTGCATTTCTGATGGGTGTCATCATCCACAGTTCCAGTGCATAGCCAGCATACCCCAGTAGATGGCCATACAGGATGTCCCCCCTGGCAAATGTCTGGTACAGCTGTGATGTGTGCCAGATGTGGGAGTCGTGATAACTGCCAGGACTGGCAGCACACACATTCATGATAATGTCCTGGGCATTGCACATGACCTGATAGTTGATGGAATGATACCACTTGTGGTTAACATAGACTCTACCCTCTTCACCGGGAGTTGTTTTGATGTACACATGAGTGCACTCTGTGGCACCCAGTACCACAGGTAAGTGTGCTACATGGTGGAAGGGATGCATATTGCTGGGCCTCTCCTCGGGGATGTGGGGTAAATAAATGTGCTCACTGGCATGTGCTTGCATGGCATCCAGGAACTGGTGGAGTGCCCTGGATGCTGATGCCTGTGAGACCCCCATCATGTCCCCAGCTGGTCTTTGAAAAGTACCTGTAGCTAATCTTTTAAGGGCAACACATACCTTTGTTTCCACTGGGATGAGTTCCCCTTTGTTGCTTCTGGGTCTAGGTTGAGGCGGCAAAGCTCAGTGAGTTCTTGTAGTATGTCCCTGTCCACCCTGTAGCACTCTACAATCTCCATCTCATGTATCACCTGGAAGGTTACCCTGGGCCTGAACCCTCTTCTCCTTTTCAGTCTGGGCCTATTGTCAGCATCAGCATCATCACTGACCTCAGCCTGTACTGCATACAGATGTAGCAGAGCAGCAGCAGCCCCTATCATTTTGTCAGTTAAAATTCCCAAGTGTGCACTCCAATGGTTCAGAGTATGTGGGAAAAAATCGGATTGTAGGGTGTACGCATACTTTATACTGGTGTGCTGCAGATGCAGCCTGTGTGATTGGCTCACTATGATGCATTCCACCTGACAGGTATATCATTGGGGGGGTTTGAATGGGCCAGTGTCTGTTGGACACTCCTCTGTGCATGGGCATGCTCAGCTTTTCTTAAACCAGCTAAAACACACATTGCACGACTAAACACAGATCATCAGCATTGGACACACCCACCCTGCTTAGCAGTGCTTAGCTGAGCACAAACAGGTGCCTTTTACACATAGTGTGACACACACCCTTTTGATGTCAGCTGCCTGTTCTACTATTACCTACACTGTTCTAGCCCAACCATGGGTTGTATCTGTGGACACAGTGGCCCTTTTAGCTATTCAGTAACCCCATCTCATTACATACAGCTAAATGAGTATACACTGAATATTTCACTACTCCAGGGCCTGCCTCCAAGGCAACTGGTGAAACCTGCCATTGCAAGACTCTGTATGCTGGGTACTATAATGTAATATTTTTGCAAATGTCTAATTTTCATTTTTTACACTTTTTAGTTTTTTTTTTGTATAATGTCATGTTTGCTCGTCGGTGCACACCACGCAAACGTAATATATGTATTAAAAAATATTTTTTTTATTGATCTGCATTGCTTTTTAGACTCACTGGCCATAGTTCGGGCCATTTGCATGCCTACAGTGCAATATCCACCCTTTTATTTGGGCTTTTACAGCCCCTGTTTAAATTTTACATTCCCGTACATGGTTTCTGTCCCCGTACATTTCTAACACCAACATGGCACCTACATGGATGCCTTTCTGCTTATTGGATGATAAATCAACCTCATTAGCATGGATTTCACCAGCTTATGAGGTGATTTGGATTCCATGGACACTTCTGTGTCCACACACTCATGTACGCCCCTCGGCTATGTTTACTGGATCGTATGGCTGCCAGTTTCATGTTGGGGCTGTGCCACTATGCCCACGTGGTCATGGGCTAAGTCATGATGACAGCTTGTCTGGCAGACATTGCTGACGGTCAGGTAGCACCCCAACTTCTAGTCAGAGCTAAGAAACTAACAGTGCAATTCCTGGCAGAGGTAGTTCTCATGGTTGGGTGGTGACAACACTGAACTGACTGTTTTGCCATGCACAGCTCACACCTGTCCAAGGTATGTTATATAAACACTACTGTTGACTGATATACATATCTTGTTACTGGCACTTACAATTGTATACTTACTAAAAAAAATGTTTTACTTATACACACTCACTTCTTTGGTCTCAGGCTTGCTGTCCTATACCTGCCCTCCTCACCCTGGGCAGGCGATGATGATTGCGCCCTGTCCTTTGCACATTTCTTTTTATCTTAAGGTTACATATATGTCTGATGCACAGAGTGGATAACTAATGCTTCATTACTCAGATGCTTACTTTAATATAAATGTATTGCAGAAGAAATGTTTTTATTTATCATTCCTACTCATTTGAGTGTGATTGGTTATGTAATGGCTAACCCCCATTCTATTATTGTTAGTATTCTCAGTAATGCAGTCAAAGTAAATATTTAAGTCTTGCTTATTGGTATACTTGTGCAAATTATGCAACCATTGAGCTGCTCACCAGTTTACACGTATGGTTAACTGAAATGCTTGAAGCACAGTATTGGACAAAATCCATAGCTGTGTATTGCAAACATCACTCACAAGCTATTACTGACATTACTGTACAGCTGGGACATGTTCCGGCTTAGGGATATATAAGTATTTGCATATGACAGTAATCAGTTCTATACCTCTTGTTTTTTCATACAGGTTCAACACTTACTTGTTAATACTGCAGCTACAAGATGTGTCCTTGGAGAATGCCTCTGTGTATTGCTAACTGAACACAACCATGGTTAAGTAAAGGTGTGGACTTTTGCAGGCATCACCTCTAATATTTGTATGTGCTTAGGATCTTAGGTTTTCACTTAGGTATTTAGTGTGTGTGTGTGTGTGTGTGTGTGTGTGTGTGTGTGTGTGTGTGTGTGTGTGTGTGTGTGTGTGTGTGTGTGTGTGTGTGTGTGCGTGTGTGCGTGTGTGTGTGTGTGTGTGTGTGTGTGTGTGTGTGTGTGTGCGTGTGTGTTATCCTTTGCCTCTTAGCCAGAGCCATGGCATATAGTGCAAGCCATCATCTGACAGCACCATCCACAAACAGTGTTTTTCTTTCAACACCTCATCTGTATTGGCTGGAGCTGCTAGCCCTACCTGTGGTCTGGAAAACTGTAGTCATGCCACTTCTTGTCCTTATTGAAGCTGTTTCCTGAGAATTATAATGTACAACATGGCACATACTGTGAATGTTGGGCACAAGTGGCTGTGTTGTACTGCAGGGCACCTCCTAATGTGTCTAGACAATGGAACCTTGATTTGGGCAAGCCAAATACACATTCTATATGATATTCCTAGTTTTACTGTGGGTATCATTGTATCCTTGTTCAGTGGGAATGGGTGGGTTTCTCATGGGTGTCATGAACCAAGGTTCCACTGTATAATCTGCATCCTCCACTAGATGTCCTTGTGAAAAGTCACCCCTAGCAAACTTGATGTATAGTTCACAGGTGTGCCATATGTGTGTGTCATAAAAATTGCATGGATTACCTGCACAGACATTGGCAATTATGCCTTAACCATTACAGACTATTTGTCAGTTTATAGATTGGTGTTCTTTCCTGTTAATGTACCTTCTTTCCTGTTCAACAGGTGGGCCTTTGTGTGTGTGTGTGTGTGTGTGTGTGTGTGTGTGTGTGTGTGTGTGTGTGTGTGTGTGTGTGTGTGTGTGTGTGTGTGTGTGTGTGTGCGTGTGTGTGTGTGTGTGTGTGCAATCCATGACCCCCAAACTTTACAGAAATGTGCTATTGCATAAAATTCCTGCATGATTCTTTCTCTCTCCTGTGTGGTGCATGTGATAAAGATATGCTCCCTTGCACGTTGCAGCACTGCATTTAGAAACTCATGTGAGATTCTAGAAGTCGAGGCATGTGACACCCCTAATGCAAGTTGGGAGTTGCTGATTGAAGGCTTAGTGTCTGTTGTTCTAAGAGTGTATTAGTTCTGGTTTAAGCATTTGGGCTTTGGGTCAGTTATTTTACATTAAGAAGGTGTGGTCTGCACTCTTGTGGGAGGAAAGGGTAGATTCTGCCCTTCTGAGCTGGGAGTTTCTGGTTAAAGGCTTATTGTGCCTGCTTATTTGAACTGTTTCTTTCTGAAATTGGTACGCTTTGTTTGCTGTAGCATAGACTAAATTCAGACCTGCTGAATCTAGCTTTGTTTGTATAACTTGAGCACTAATCCAGACCATCTTTTTTTGGAGAAGATTCCCCTGCACCCTAGTGGCAGGAGTGTGCAGTTACAACTTATCTGATCGAAGACTGCTGGAATGGGGCTCAGTTTTTAGCTTTTTATTGGTTAATTTGTTTAAATCAGTTTGCTCATTTGCTACTGTTATATAAAAAAAATGCACTTTATGCATCGCCGCTTAGCTAGGGCTAAACTATTCTTGGTGCCATAAAGTCTGCTCTTCAAATTTTCCTTTAGAACTAGCCAGTTTTTTTTAGTTTTAGCACTCAGATCTGTTTCTTTGAGCTCAGCACTTGTTCAGAACTCGTAAGCACTAAATAAGCTACAAATTACTACAGCACCCAACTTTCCTCACTTGTCTAGAGGACAACAGTTTTTAGTACTTAAAAAAAGCACCTATCCAGGCATGTCTAAGGGTCAGCTCCCAGTGTTTTCTACTGTCTACCTGATGAATCTGGGCATCTTGGGCAATACAGCAATTGTCTCATGTACACAGACAACCCTCTCCTCCTACCACCCAACACTACAGCCTTTGAGAGATGCACTTATATTACCAAACTGGAAGCAAAGCTCTCTTCACCCAAGACTGAACTAGACAGTCAAGAGGAAAGGGTAAACACTTGCACCACACCACACTCATCATAGTCTCTCAGAACCTACACCACCAAAACACACACATAGCAACACAAAACACACACCTACATTCATGAAGGCTCTCAATAAAAATCTGCTCAAGCAACAGAGACCTCCAAAGCAGAAACGCATGCAATCTCCACTCTCAACACAACCCAAATGACACATAGCCCACAAATTCAGTGTGCTACTCAACCACAGCCCATAATGCATAAAAACGTACCCAGCACTCTAGTCAGAGGTGACTCTATAGTCAGGCACACTGATGTTCCACTCACCAGGCTAAACAAGAAGAAAGTTACTGTTAGCTGCCTGGCAGGTGCCAGGATCGGCCACATAATGCACACACTCAGATCATTCCACAAGTACAAATATGACTTTGTCATTGTCCATGCTGGTGTGAATGACCTAAGACGTACCTCTCTGGACTACATGAAAAGAGACATGGAGGAGCTCTCCGATCTTGTAGCCCAGTCAGGTATGACCCTAGCCCTGAGTAGCATCCTGCCATCACCCAGAATGATACCACAGTACAAGGACAAAATGATTGACTTCAACAATTGGCTAAGCTTCTGGTGTCATTCTAAGGGGATCCAGTATCTGTCTGCCTGGGATGACATGATCAACAGACCATGATGCTTTGCCAGAGATGGCCTGCACCTGTCACCCTTGGGATTCTGGATACTGGCTAAGGCTCTTGACACCCATAGAGTGCCTTTTTTAGGCATGGTTCAAATGACAAATTCACCACCTTAACAAGTACAAGCAAGCAAAATCTGAGGGTAATGCTACTCAATGCTAGAAGTCTAAACCTCAAAATGCATTCACTCGAGGCACTCCTTAAAATGGAGAACATCGACATCTGTGCAGTGACAGAGACCTGGTTCAAGACTCCAGAGAGCACCCATGCATTACCAGGCTATAATTCATACCACATCTTTTGGCCACCTAACCTGGACCGAAACACTAAAGGTAGAGGCTTGTCCATATTCATTAAAGATGTCCACACCTGCAGGCTAGTTGCTCAGCATAATGCATCCGAAATTATCCAAGTGCAACTAACTCTGGGAAAGACTGCAATCCAAACTGTAACTTGCTATAGAACCCCCACCATGCACCAGGATTCCCACTCCTCATTTCTTGATACACTGGAAAATATTAGGGAGCAACCCAACACCCTAATAATGGGTGATTTCAACTACCCCACCATTAACCTGGAAAACTACTCATGTACCAAATCTTTTGCTCAATGTTTTCTGGGATTCATAAATTCCAATGCCTTGGATCAACTTACGACACCCACACCAGGGGCAGCAATATCCTAGACCTGCTCATTACCAACATGGGTGACCAGTGTTTCACACCAGAGGTCAATTCCTCGTTGGTCAGATCTGACCACAAGCTAATCAGCCTAGACATTGACATCCCGCCCCCGCCCCCACCCCCCATTAGGGAAACCACCGTAAAAATTTTCTCCAAAGCCAACGTCACACTTCTTCCGATAGAAGTGGCAAACTTCACAACACCCATGCAAATGGACAATAGAGGTATGACTGCTGAAACCTACACAAATGCACTTTATAAACACTTACACAAGTGCATGGATCATGCTATCCCTAACAGAACCAGGATGCTATCCTCCAAAAAAAGGAAGCCATCTGGTGGTACCCTGCCATAAACAAACTCTATAACAGAAGAAAGAAACTGTTGCAAAACATTGTAAAATCCCATGACTGGAAGAACTCCCTGGTCAGCCTCAGTAAGAAGCTGAGATCCCTCATAAAATCCTCCAAAGCTAGTTATGAAAACAAAATTGCCACTTATTCTAAAAACAACCACAAAGCATTCTATAGCTATGTCAAGAATCTCAGTGGCAACACTCAGATCTGCTCTGAGTTACAGCACAATGGCACAAAATATACAGAACCAACTGATATTACCAACATCCTAGCAGATATGTTCAGTGCTAACTTTACCCCCCTCACCCCCTAAGGGTCCCATCTCTATACCAGAAGAATGCAAAGTTCCTGTAATCACAGCTGCACAGGTAAAAAACACACTCTCCAAAGCCAAGAATACAGCATCCATAGGACCTGACAACATCCCAGGCTGCATTCGGCATGAACTACAGAATGAACTGGCACCTCACCTAAGCACCATGTTCAATCATAGCCTCACTTCAGGCTTTGTGCCCACTGAATGGCGCACCATGATGGTTATCCCACTCCGCAAAGGGGGAGCCACCATGGACCCTGGAACTACCATCCCATTAGCCTAACGAGCCTGGTCTGCAAGGCCATGGAATGTATCATCATGGAACTTATAAACAAAGATTTGGTAATCTCCAAACTCTGGACCCCACCCAGTTTGGGTTTGTAAAAGGCAGATCATGTCTCCTAAACCTGATTGACTTCTTTGAAGCAGTCACCAAAGTCATAGACGAGGGTAAGGTGGTTCACACAGCCTATCTAGATCTTGCCAAGGCTTTTGACACCATCCCCCTCTCTGGAATCATAGATAAACTCACTAAACTAGGTATAAATCCCTATGTCACAAGATGGGTTGCCAACTGGCTCATTGACAGAATCCACAATGAGAAAGTAACAGACTCCAAATCCGACTTCAGACCAGTGACAAGTGGAGTACCACAGGGTTCCGTCCTGGGTCCTCTCCTGTTTGGTAAGTACTTTTCTGAAGTACAGGCTAACACAGAAAGTCTTTGGATAATGAAGTCTGCAGATGTGCAGATGACTGCAAACTAGGAGCCATAATTGAAACTCCTAATGATGTGGACTCCTACAACAGGGCCTCACTGAGACAGGTGCCTGATGTCAAAGCCATAGCCTCAAGCTCAATGCCAAAACGTGCATTGCCATCCCCCTTGGTAAAAACTCTGTACCCATGAGCTACCACATAGGTGGTAGTCTACTTAAAACTGAAATTGTGATAAGAGACCTTGGGACACAAGTGGACAGTAGTCTCTCCTTTGATAATCACATTGCCACAGTAGTCAGGAAATCCTTCTACATGGCACACCTCATCACAAAAGGTTTCTCATCCAGGAAAAAAAGAGGTCATTGTTCCCCTCTACTCGTCACTCATTAGACCTATTATAGAGTACAATGCCCCTTTTGTTATGTACCTCACAAGACATCTACAACAACTGGAAGGGGCACAGAAATACCTCACAAAGAGGATTACTGGCCTCAAACAGATGCCCTACGCAGACCGTCTAAAAAAACTCCAGCTTTACTCCGTCGCATATTGCCTACTCAGACGCAATCTCTGCATAACATACAAAGCTATGTCAAACTCAGAGTTGTTGGACATGCTCCACTTAAAGAAATCTCAATCCCTCTGAGCTACTTGCTCTAGGGACCTAAACCTTGTCGCCACAATAAACAGAACATGCTGAAGGGATAGATTCCTGTCCCAGAGACTTCCCATACTCTTGGAACAAACTACCTATCTATATCAAACAAAGCTCATTAGCACTCTTCAAGAAAAATCTTAATGATTGAATGGGAAATAGGAAATTCACCCTGTGGATCACCTCTGTGGCTCTGCTTGACAAGGGCACAGGAAAATAATTTTCTTGGGTAGCGAAAGCCAGGGTACCTTTTTGGCTAGACTTGTATAGGCCCTAGGGCTGATAGCCTAGTACCTACCTATGAACCTGTGAACCTAATATATCCCCTGTGGGTCTCTTGAAAGTACCTGTAGCTAGTATACATAATGCTACACATACCTTTGCTTCAAATGGGTTGCATTCCCCATGATTTCCCCAGGGCTTCAGCTGAAAGCGGCAGTGGTTACAATTTTCTTCTAGTGTTTTCCTGTCCATCCAATATTGCTTTACAATATCTGTGACATGATAAGTTAAACAGGATCTAAACAGCCTTCTCTTTGTTGACTGAGCTCTGGCAGCGGCAGCAGCACTTTGAATTAAAGCCTGTTGCACATACAGATTATTATTGTTAGCAGCAACCCCTACATTTTTTTCTAAGTGTTATCATGCCTCTATTCCAGAGCTTTAGTTTTCAAGACAAATGGCTAAACTAAACTAAGTGTACATGATTACTCTATATCTTCCCAAATAGCTCCATCATATTGGATTGGTAATTGAGCATGTAATTCAACCCCTTATACTTTTATTAGTATAGTCTGACATTTACCCTTGTTTTGAGACTCTGCACTAAGTACAGAGCTGTTTAATGAATATGAAGTACCATTTTATTGTGGGTGTGATGTGCACATGTTAGGAGCACTATGTTTAGGCATTCATGAATCTGGCCCTGTGTGCTTTTTGTCTCTGTGACTTTTCTTTCACAGGTTTCCTCTGAAGATGGCCAGTGCCTAGCAGGGCTGACTTCAGTAACAAAATGTAAAGAAATAGACCAACAGATGGATAGATAAATAGAAGACAGACAGAGAGAAGGAAGTGATGAAATATACTTACATTCAAGAATTATGTGTTTGGAAGAGAAAGAAGGCAATTTTCAGTTAGCAAAAACAGACCAGGTGCAACCACCAGCCCCCGGATTCATGAAGCTCGACGCAAGTCCAGCGCAAGTCCGGTATAAGGCTTGCACCGGCCGTGCGGCGTAGATGTGGAGTAGTTGCGCCATATGCATATTAATGAAGGAGCATAGCCGCCACAGCCACATGCATAGGAAACATGCACGAGTGCAAGGGGCATATTGAAGTTATGCAGGAGGCGTGTCAATGTCGACTTTCGAGGAGCAACCTAAACTGCTGAATATTATATTCTGCCAGCAATAGTAATCGTACCTATCTGTGTACGTGGAGACTGAAATGTATGCAAAGCAGAGTCCCTGCGAACAGAAAATGAAGACTCAAACACAAATGCACGGTAGGGAATAATGGGTCCCTACCCATGAACAAATGACAGGAAAACCATGTGCCTGTAGTCCAACGTAGTGTTGATAGCTATACCATGTGGAAGTGAAATGTAACAGATGTTAGTGTGCCGCCAGTAGGTACGTCCAGTCCAACAGAGAGGGTCACCAGCCGACCCATAATTTGAGGGAGGGAACATAGCTGTGCAGATGTTTCCATAACAAAATACACGAGGAGAAATGTAGATATAGGTAGTGATCGTTTGTCTGAATCATATCCCACAAGCCATGTAATAGTCACATACAAAAGGTATGTCCTTATTTCACATACCAAATGTGATAGGAAATAGCATACGCATGTAAACGAAACAGAAGGAGCATATAAACGAGCCATAATAACACGGACACATGTAGGCCGAAAGGAACAGTATGATCTGTACCGTTGACCAAGATTACTACCTGTCCCACTTTGCGAGCGACAGTCCCTCTGTGGGCAGATGTATCCTGACACAAACATGTAAAACTGGCAAATGTCCAGAGAATATAGGACATAATTCCTCTGTAGACATCATGCAATAGTTGCATTAAACATATTTCACTGGACGTATAATACATAAATGTCATAACAAACAGAATAAGATACTGAAATGCTACAAGAATAAGCTTAGATATAGGCAAGAATTGTAAGTTCTATCTGCCGAACTGACCGTGGGTATGTGTCAGCCTGTAAAATATGCTGTGTTCACCGCAACTGTCACAGTAGGGTTGCAATCCTTACAAATGGCCAAAGTGGGACATGTTTGGTACAGACATCAGACTGTACAGGTCGACACATACCCACGGCCAGTTCAAAGGACAGAACATAACTGTTTTGCCTACAGAAAAGCGTATTCCTGTAGCATTTTAGTTGCTTATTCTGTTTCTCATAACAGTCAGGTATTTCAGATACAGAATTAACTGTTTAATGCAACTATCACATAAAATATAAGAAATATGTTTGTCCTAAAATCTCAGGACATTTTCCATGTTGACAATTACATGTCAGGACACAATTGCCCAAAGAGGGACTGTCCCTCGCAAAGTGGGACAGGTGGTAACCCTATGTAACACTGTGGCCAATTGAAAAGGTGGAAACACAACCATTGACTGCGGGGAGGCAATGTCCATAACAGTTGGACATGTGTAAGGAATAGCTTGGACATAGGAAAAGGTGCCATCCTACCAATGAGTAGAACAGGCTGGCAAAATCCAGAAGGCAGCTGTACAATCCGAACGTGTATGTGACACAATCGAACGGGTAGTACCGGATACAACCA
This sequence comes from Protopterus annectens, assembly GCF_019279795.1. Lineage (NCBI taxonomy): Eukaryota > Metazoa > Chordata > Ceratodontiformes > Protopteridae > Protopterus > Protopterus annectens. The sequence continues at coordinate 195,155,286 of NC_056726.1, forward strand.
AGTAATGAAAGTGAAGTAAGGGGTGTACCTATGTGCGTGAGGTATAGCATGTGGACAGCAAACATGGCAGGGTAGTCCACACAACCATAAAGGTACCCGACACATGTAGGGTAGTCAATGTGTAACTGTGGCGTGTCATGGGCCAACAACCAAAGTAGTGCTCTATGGGGTGTGAGTAATTCGCATTATGAGGGGTGTGTGTTTAATGGTAAATTCCTCAAAGGTGATACTTGTGTCATATGCAGAAAAGGTGAACCAGAGGTGTATGAGGGGGCAGCGGGTGAAGTGGAAAGAAACACAACCTCATGTAGAAACAGCTGCAAGACAAGCAGATAGGCCATAGTGTAGAACACAATCCCACAAACATATGAATATGGAAATATGCGTGACAAATGTATAGATACGGCACCGTCACATACCCACAGATGGGTCCTGATGGAACTGGCCATAACAAATGCAACACACCTGGATGCATAATAGCTTACCCAGCATACCCTCCACAACACACAACCTGCCACCATACGAGAACGTCCACCAAATCCAGCTGTACTTGGTCCACTGGTTTGTTGCAGAAGCAGCTACACACAGTGACCCCTATGCATATGTAGTAGGTATTGTCACCCTAGGCAGTGTCAGGATTGTAAACCATGTATCCCCTGCAGGTAAAACCCCTGCACGTTTTTGTGAAGCCACAAAAATCTTCGATATCTAACTTGTTTTGGTCTAGACCAATTTTTGGGATATCCCTCACGGGATGACCAACTTGTGTAAATAGTAGAATGGGTATGACAACATGATGTCCAATCCAGTAGATATCTGGACACAAGTCAGAATGTGCAGTGACTGTCCAGCCCTAAGGGGGCATGCATAACCTACCTCCCAAGATAAAATACCTTCCTGTGATGCACATATCCAGACACGAATAGGAGGGAGAATATAATGCACACATTTGCAAAGTGGAAAATGGCATGAGGGCGAGGAAGACACTACGTAAACAGGTCAACCCTGATCAAGTGTGAGGGACACTGACTGTGTGCAGTCGTGACTGACCATACCTGTCAACCTGTGTGAGCAAGTTATCTGGACACAAAGCCATGAATATAAATGAGACAAAGGTCCAAAATCAGGGACAATCTGTAAACATATCGCTTAGAAACAGAATTTGATAGAACAGTTTGCACATTGGCATTAATGTCTGGAGTATGAAGTCTGAAACCCAACTGTCTGTCAGCACTTTCTGACTGCAGTCTTTAATGCTGAGCTACTGCTGTGCCAGAACACAACAGCATATTACAGAGGTCCGTGCCATACCACTCAACTGCCCGGATATTCGCAGAATGACTAGGGTCACCACCTGTCCCACTTTGCGAGTAACAATCCCTCTGTAGGCAGTTGTGTCCTGTGAAAAAAATCAAGACATAGCAAATGTCCTGAGAGTTTATTTCCTAATTTACTTTAATAGTCACATAAAACAGTTATTTTATATATGAATCCTCAATATGTTATGTGAAGTAGCATAAGCAATTCAAATGTTACTAGAATAAGCTATTATATGTACAAAAAAGGTTAAAGTTCAGTACTATGCACGGCTGTAGGTATGTTTTGTCCTGGAAAATCTGACATCTCTACAGAACATGTCCCACTTTGGGTAGTCGAAAAGGTGGCAACCCTAAGAATGACCACAGGTTCAACCCATAGTGTTGGTGTGTGCCTCCGACAATCTGCACCAGTGTGGTAAATAGTTGAGGATTGACTTTACTAAATAATGAGAAATATCCTAAGTATAAGACTCCACAACCTGCAGAAAAGTCATGCTAATGCAAAACCTAGCATTCTATCAATGTTCTAAGCTTGTAAGAGCAATTGTTAAAATGTGTCCCTAATTGTTCCCCCATCATGTAGGTTTTGTGCAGGTTCAGTGCTTTAAGAGGTTGAGAGGTATGGTCTGTACATATTTACAGGAACAGCCCTTCACACTTGTGTAATGTACAACTGCATACCTGTAGTCACTTCATGTCCAAAAATAATAATCCCCGTATGACTGTATACAGGTAATAATCAAATGTGAATGGGAACACCCCTCACTGTGGAGTATGGACTGTAACAACCCCACCCATAATATGTAATGCCAACAGAATAAGCTGCTGACAGGTGCCCAAACACCTGTGTCTATAAACACAGGTAAAACTTCAAAATAGGGAGATAATCCCTGTCCATATGCTTCGTCTGACATTTGACCTCGGCCAGGGAAGTTCCGTTCACCAGGTGGACAAGCCTAAACCCAGATCACTACATGAACACCCTGACAATCAAATACCTGTATGTGGCTGAACTATATGCCTTGGTGTTCTGCATATCCTCAGGGTGATTAACAATGCAGCCGGAGTCCACAGCATTAGGCAATAGGGAATGTGTAATATGTAGTACCGCCTTTTTCCCAGCAGGAGAATGGATGCCTGTGTCGTAGGTGAAGCAGTGAGGTGTATGTTGATGTAGCTAAGTACTATGGGTATGCATATCAATGAGGGAGAACACCAATAGAATAGTGGTTCTGGTATCCGGCCAACATGAATGCAGTCTCGGTTGACCTACGACCACTGCAATAATAACTTGAAAGTGTAATGAAATCGTTCGTGCAGTACACACATTTAAATATGTAAAGGTGAACGTGTGTTTCGCAGTAGTCTGTAAACTGAAATACAGATATGTAACTAGGAGCCATAATTGAAACTCCTAATGATGTGGACTCCTACAACAGGGCCTCACTGAGACAGGTGCCTGATGTCAAAGCCATAGCCTCAAGCTCAATGCCAAAACGTGCATTGCCATCCCCCTTGGTAAAAACTCTGTACCCATGAGCTACCACATAGGTGGTAGTCTACTTAACACTGAAATTGTGATAAGAGACCTTGGGACACAAGTGGACAGTAGTCTCTCCTTTGATAATCACATTGCCACAGTAGTCAGGAAATCCTTCTACATGGCACACCTCATCACAAAAGGTTTCTCATCCAGGAAAAAAGAGGTCATTGTTCCCCTCTACTCGTCACTCATTAGACCTATTATAGAGTACAATGCCCCTTTTGTTATGTACCTCACAAGACATCTACAACAACTGGAAGGGGCACAGAAATACCTCACAAAGAGGATTACTGGCCTCAAACAGATGCCCTACGCAGACCGTCTAAAAAAACTCCAGCTTTACTCCGTCGCATATTGCCTACTCAGACGCAATCTCTGCATAACATACAAAGCTATGTCAAACTCAGAGTTGTTGGACATGCTCCACTTAAAGAAATCTCAATCCCTCTGAGCTACTTGCTCTAGGGACCTAAACCTTGTCACCACAATAAACAGAACATGCTGAAGGGATAGATTCCTGTCCCAGAGACTTCCCATACTCTTGGAACAAACTACCTATCTATATCAAACAAAGCTCATTAGCACTCTTCAAGAAAAATCTTAATGATTGAATGGGAAATAGGAAATTCACCCCGTGGATCACCTCTGTGGCTCTGCTTGACAAGGGCACAGGAAAATAATTTTCTTGGGTAGCGAAAGCCAGGGTACCTTTTTGGCTAGACTTGTATAGGCCCTAGGGCTGATAGCCTAGTACCTACCTATGAACCTGTGAACCTAATATATCCCCTGTGGGTCTCTTGAAAGTACCTGTAGCTAGTATACATAATGCTACACATACCTTTGCTTCAAATGGGTTGCATTCCCCATGATTTCCAGGGCTTCAGCTGAAAGCGGCAGTGGTTACAATTTTCTTCTAGTGTTTTCCTGTCCATCCAATATTGCTTTACAATATCTGTGACATGATAAGTTAAACAGGATCTAAACAGCCTTCTCTTTGTTGACTGAGCTCTGGCAGCGGCAGCACTTTGAATTAAAGCCTGTTGCACATACAGATTATTATTGTTAGCAGCAACCCCTACATTTTTTTCTAAGTGTTATCATGCCTCTATTCCAGAGCTTTAGTTTTCAAGACAAATGGCTAAACTAAACTAAGTGTACATGATTACTCTATATCTTCCCAAATAGCTCCATCATATTGGATTGGTAATTGAGCATGTAATTCAACCCCTTATACTTTTATTAGTATAGTCTGACATTTACCCTTGTTTTGAGACTCTGCACTAAGTACAGAGCTGTTTAATGAATATGAAGTACCATTTTATTGTGGGTGTGATGTGCACATGTTAGGAGCACTATGTTTAGGCATTCATGAATCTGGCCCTGTGTGCTTTTTGTCTCTGTGACTTTTCTTTCACAGGTTTCCTCTGAAGATGGCCAGTGCCTAGGGCTGACTTCAGTAACAAAATGTAAAGAAATAGACCAACAGATGGATAGATAAATAGAAGACAGACAGAGAGAAGGAAGTGATGAAATATACTTACATTCAAGAATTATGTGTTTGGAAGAGAAAGAAGGCAATTTTCAGTTAGCAAAAACAGACCAGGTGCAACCACCAGCCCCCGGATTCATGAAGCTCGACGCAAGTCCAGCGCAAGTCCGGTATAAGGCTTGCACCGGCCGTGCGGCGTAGATGTGGAGTAGTTGCGCCATATGCATATTAATGAAGGAGCATAGCCGCCACAGCCACATGCATAGGAAACATGCACGAGTGCAAGGGGCATATTGAAGTTATGCAGGGAGGCGTGTCAATGTCGACTTTCGAGGAGCAACCTAAACTGCTGAATATTATATTCTGCCAGCAATAGTAATCGTACCTATCTGTGTACGTGGAGACTGAAATGTATGCAAAGCAGAGTCCCTGCGAACAGAAAATGAAGACTCAAACACAAATGCACGGTAGGGAATAATGGGTCCCTACCCATGAACAAATGACAGGAAAACCATGTGCCTGTAGTCCAACGTAGTGTTGATAGCTATACCATGTGGAAGTGAAATGTAACAGATGTTAGTGTGCCGCCAGTAGGTACGTCCAGTCCAACAGAGAGGGTCACCAGCCGACCCATAATTTGAGGAGGAACATAGCTGTGCAGATGTTTCCATAACAAAATACACGAGGAGAAATGTAGATATAGGTAGTGATCGTTTGTCTGAATCATATCCCACAAGCCATGTAATAGTCACATACAAAAGGTATGTCCTTATTTCACATACCAAATGTGATAGGAAATAGCATACGCATGTAAACGAAACAGAAGGAGCATATAAACGAGCCATAATAACACGGACACATGTAGGCGAAAGGAACAGTATGATCTGTACCGTTGACCAAGATTACCACCTGTCCCACTTTGCGAGGGGCAGTCCCTCTTTGGGCAGTTGTATCCTGACACAAACATGTAAAACTGGCAAATGTCCAGAGAATATAGGACATAATTCCTCTGTAGACATCATGCAATAGTTGCATTAAACATATTTCACTGGACGTATAATACATAAATGTCATAACAAACAGAATAAGATACTGAAATGCTACAAGAATAAGCTTAGATATAGGCAAGAATTGTAAGTTCTATCTGCCGAACTGACCGTGGGTATGTGTCAGCCTGTAAAATATGCTGTGTTCACGCAACTGTCACAGTAGGGTTGCCATCCTTACAAATGGCCAAAGTGGGACATGTTTGGTACAGACATCAGACTGTACAGGTCGACACATACCCAACCAGTTCAAAGGACAGAACATAACTGTTTTGCCTACAGAAAAGCGTATTCCTGTAGCATTTTAGTTGCTTATTCTGTTTCTCATAACAGTCAGGTATTTCAGATACAGAATTAACTGTTTAATGCAACTATCACATAAAATATAAGAAATATGTTTGTCCTAAAATCTCAGGACATTTTCCATGTTGACAATTACATGTCAGGACACAATTGCCCAAAGAGGGACTGTCCCTCGCAAAGTGGGACAGGTGGTAACCCTATGTAACACTGTGGCCAATTGAAAAGGTGGAAACACAACCATTGACTGTGGGGAGGCAATGTCCATAACAGTTGGACATGTGTAAGGAATAGCTTGGACATAGGAAAAGGTGCCATCCTACCAATGAGTAGAACAGGCTGGCAAAATCCAGAAGGCAGCTGTACAATCCGAACGTGTATGTGACACAATCGAACGGGTAGTACCCGGATACGCCAACCAAGTAATGAAAGTGAAGTAAGGGCGTGTACCTATGTGCGTGAGGTATAGCATGTGGACAGCAAACATGGCAGGGTAGTCCACACAACCATAAAGGTACCCGACACATGTAGGGTAGTCAATGTGTAACTGTGGCCGTGTCATGGGCCAACAACCAAAGTAGTGCTCTATGGGGTGTGAGTAATTCGCGTATGAGGGGTGTGTGTTTAATGGTAAATTCCTCAAAGGTGATACTTGTGTCATATGCAGAAAAGGTGAACCAGAGGTGTATGAGGGGGCAGCGGGTGAAGTGGAAAGAAACACAACCTCATGTAGAAACAGCTGCAAGACAAGCAGATAGGCCATAGTGTAGAACACAATCCCACAAACATATGAATATGGAAATATGCGTGACAAATGTATAGATACGGCACCGTCACATACCCACAGATGGGTCCTGATGGAACTGGCCATAACAAATGCAACACACCTGGATGCATAATAGCTTACCCAGCATACCCTCCACAACACACAACCTGCCACCATACGAGAACGTCCACCAAATCCAGCTGTACTTGGTCCACTGGTTTGTTGCAGAAGCAGCTACACACAGTGACCCCTATGCATATGTAGTAGGTATTGTCACCCTAGGCAGTGTCAGGATTGTAAACCATGTATCCCCTGCAGGTAAAACCCCTGCACGTTTTTGTGAAGCCACAAAAATCTTCGATATCTAACTTGTTTTGGTCTAGACCAATTTTTGGGATATCCCTCACGGGATGACCAACTTGTGTAAATAGTAGAATGGGTATGACAACATGATGTCCAATCCAGTAGATATCTGGACACAAGTCAGAATGTGCAGTGACTGTCCAGCCCTAAGGGGGCATGCATAACCTACCTCCCAAGATAAAATACCTTCCTGTGATGCACATATCCAGACATGAATAGGAGGGAGAATATAATGCACACATTTGCAAAGTGGAAAATGGCATGAGGGCGAGGAAGACACTACGTAAACAGGTCAACCCTGATCAAGTGTGAGGGACACTGACTGTGTGCAGTCGTGACTGACCATACCTGTCAACCTGTGTGAGCAAGTTATCTGGACACAAAGCCATGAATATAAATGAGACAAAGGTCCAAAATCAGGGACAATCTGTAAACATATCGCTTAGAAACAGAATTTGATAGAACAGTTTGCACATTGGCATTAATGTCTGGAGTATGAAGTCTGAAACCCAACTGTCTGTCAGCACTTTCTGACTGCAGTCTTTAATGCTGAGCTACTGCTGTGCCAGAACACAACAGCATATTACAGAGGTCCGTGCCATACCACTCAACTGCCGGATATTGCAGAATGACTAGGGTCACCACCTGTCCCACTTTGCGGTAACAATCCCTCTGTAGGCAGTTGTGTCCTGTGAAAAATCAAGACATAGCAAATGTCCTGAGAGTTTATTTCCTAATTTACTTTAATAGTCACATAAAACAGTTATTTTATATATGAATCCTCAATATGTTATGTGAAGTAGCATAAGCAATTCAAATGTTACTAGAATAAGCTATTATATGTACAAAAAGGTTAAAGTTCAGTACTATGCACGGCTGTAGGTATGTTTTGTCCTGGAAAATCTGACATCTCTACAGAACATGTCCCACTTTGGGTAGTCGAAAAGGTGGCAACCCTAAGAATGACCACAGGTTCAACCCATAGTGTTGGTGTGTGCCTCCGACAATCTGCACCAGTGTGGTAAATAGTTGAGGATTGACTTTACTAAATAATGAGAAATATCCTAAGTATAAGACTCCACAACCTGCAGAAAAGTCATGCTAATGCAAAACCTAGCATTCTATCAATGTTCTAAGCTTGTAAGAGCAATTGTTAAAATGTGTCCCTAATTGTTCCCCCATCATGTAGGTTTTGTGCAGGTTCAGTGCTTTAAGAGGTTGAGAGGTATGGTCTGTACATATTTACAGGAACAGCCCTTCACACTTGTGTAATGTACAACTGCATACCTGTAGTCACTTCATGTCCAAAATAATAATCCCCGTATGACTGTATACAGGTAATAATCAAATGTGAATGGGAACACCCCTCACTGTGGAGTATGGACTGTAACAACCCCACCCATAATATGTAATGCGAACAGAATAAGCTGCTGACAGGTGCCCAAACACCTGTGTCTATAAACACAGGTAAAACTTCAAAATAGGGAGATAATCCCTGTCCATATGCTTCGTCTGACATTTGACCTCGGCCAGGGAAGTTCCGTTCACCAGGTGGACAAGCCTAAACCCAGATCACTACATGAACACCCTGACAATCAAATACCTGTATGTGGCTGAACTATATGCCTTGGTGTTCTGCATATCCTCAGGGTGATTAACAATGCAGCCGGAGTCCACAGCATTAGGCAATAGGGAATGTGTAATATGTAGTACCGCCTTTTTCCCAGCAGGAGAATGGATGCCTGTGTCGTAGGTGAAGCAGTGAGGTGTATGTTGATGTAGCTAAGTACTATGGGTATGCATATCAATGAGGGAGAACACCAATAGAATAGTGGTTCTGGTATCCGGCCAACATGAATGCAGTCTCGGTTGACCTACGACCACTGCAATAATAACTTGAAAGTGTAATGAAATCGTTCGTGCAGTACACACATTTAAATATGTAAAGGTGAACGTGTGTTTCGCAGTAGTCTGTAAACTGAAATACAGATATGTAACTGTTACGGTCAGAATTATAAAAGTTCATGGAAGCACAGTTATCTATGAAACATATGTAACCCACAATAAGGATATGCAAGTGCGCCTGCGCGTGTGTAATCAGCTCACAGAATAGAAAATGGTGTTTTCCACATGTTCTATGTACATGGCTCGTACCTGTTAAACCTGTAAAGTACAAAACCAGACAAAGCCATGACAACAACTGGTACAAATAGGGACAATCCCCACATATTGCCTAACAAACATAGAAAGTGGATAGAATAACAGGTGTGTCACTAGCATGGATTCTCTGAAGGGTATGAAGTCGTAACCTGAAATGTTTGTCATTATTTACCAACGTAAGTCTTTAATGATATGCCACTAACTTGCCAGATAGACACAAGGTTATGAAAAATGGACCACAAATAGGGACAATCCCCAGATATTGCCTAACAAACATAGAAAGTGGATAGAATAACAGGTGTGTCACTAGCATGGATTCTCTGAAGGGTATGAAGTCATAACCTGAAATGTTTGTCATTATTTACCAATGTCAGTCTTTAATGATATGCCACTAACTTGCCAGATAGACACAAGGTTATGAAAAACGGAGCAAAGATAAGAGGCAAAAAGCTGTTCATGCAGCAGAAATCTGTACAGTTGAAAGGTATGATAGGGAGATATATATAGACATATATCCACAGACATAATCCAAAGCAAATTACGAGATGAGGAATGTACAGACATATGTATATATGTACATATATATCTATATATATATATATATATATATATATATATATATATATATATATCTATACACACATGATACATTAATAGATATATACACAACAAACATATATCCCTGTACATATAACACATGTACATAAATAGGTCACGGTATAGCTAATATGGATAGACAGACAGACATGCATGAAAGGAGAATACACCAATGGTTTCCAAACCATTTCCCGGAAACTACCAGTGTGACAGGGCCTGCAAGTTCTACATGCTAAACATGAATATAGATGTCCTTTGCAGGACCCCAAAAATTGATCCGTACGAAGTGCGAACCATCATTGATGCTAAAGACGTCACAGCTGCAACTACGATATAGCTGTACATGCAACAGTAGCAGGTGCAAGGGTAATAACTACAACCATTTTTTGCTGTTAACTGCTAAATTACCTATATATTGGACATTAAAGCGGGTTCATACATCTCTAAGGCATATGCTTATATGCGAATACGCTGTATTGGATTATATGGACAACTACTAACAAGCGTCTGCCTTTAACATATACTATTTTCATATCAGAAGCAGTACTTATGTTTTGCTAACAGTTGCATCTCAGTAAAACAACTTTGAGAATTTTTCATGGTCTTTTTTGATCATGAACGGATTGTTTATTCAGGT
>NC_056726.1:195166005-195217747 GCF_019279795.1 Protopterus annectens
GCTTAGACGGGTTTACAGGCGCGCACACGTGAGCACACAGTGTAAGCATCTTTGTAAGAAACTTTAGCGATATCCACGGTGCACACCTTCAGTTTCTGGGTTTCAGTTAAGACAACTGTAGACATGCCTCTTCCAGCCCTGAGTAGCTTACAGCAAACACATGCCACTCTGATCCAATAAGCTTACAGTCTTTGATACATACCCACTCATGATGTCACCTATTTTTTACTCTGTTGCTCCCCTAATCCTACTCTTACACTCTAGGGACATGGTTCACATGGCAGGGAAAATTGGGATTCACTATCCTTATCCTCATTTGCATAGGATTGCCTACTAATGCTTGGTTACATATCTCAGACTGAGCTTCCCCCCTTAGCAACCACTACTCAGTAGCCATGTTGTCTACAGCCTGCCATTCACCTGCATGGCAGAAGAATATTTTTTAATAAAATGCCTATTTTTGGGTTTTATTTTTATTTTTTTCTGGTTTTTAGAGCACCGCACGTTTGTGCGGCGCTGCGGTATGCTTAAACATCGGAGATCGGGGAAAAATATTTTTCATTATTTTGCAACAGATAAAATTGCCAGTGGCCTTATATTTGTCCATTGGCATGCTTCCTCAACTGGATGCATCCTTTATTTGGAGCTGTCATAGCTCCATTTTGCTATTTGCAGAACGGTACTCCGTTACCAATGGAGTACATTTCTGCAAATAACACTACTCTTACTCGGACAGGTTAGTGTTTCCTGGATCGCAAATTTACCTCATTTGCATAGCTTTCAGCAGCAAATGAGGTAATTTGTATAACCTAACACTGTCCATGCAAGAGTAGTTTTAGGAGCTCTCATGCACGCCCCTGCCAGCTATTCCTGGATCGCTCGGCAGACATATTGGCTGTCTGGAGTCTTACTCTACTCTTAGACTCCGTGCAAGCCTTCGTGAATCTGGCCCTCAGTGAATGTATGAAATGCATGAATGAATAGAGGTTACTTCAAGAATTAATTTTTTGGTGAGAAATTAAATATGCATGATAGTATGCCTAATACTATACTGCATTAAAAATATGTGATTGTCATTGCTGTTTGGATTGGAAAAATATCATGCTTGTACACTTAAAAGAAATAGTGTGAGGATCTAGTCTGCATGATTATTAAGACATATATATATTGTGATTTATTGTTTTATCAACAGAAACTAAGCAACATTTTTAAGGAAAGGTCTACCCAATTGAGTTACATGAATTAAATAAAATAACATTGTGAAAAGAGGAAATACTACGTATGTTCCATGCATTTTTTAGAACTCAGATGACAGATTATTTTTAAATAGTTTTACAGCTGAAAATGATTGCATTAAGAACCATTCTTTATTTAATGGAACTTGAGGAAAATTGACTCTAGGGTGTGTTTAAATCTGACAGATCAGCTTTGGAAATTAGTGCTGAGAGTAAATACTTATTAAGATATGTTAGGAGAAAACAATGTATGGCATCAGCAGATGGCACGAACAGGATCAATGGATTTTGCACCAATAAATCAATAAGCACAACTAAGGTATTTCAGAATCCTGTCTATAATATATGTATGCACCATGAAATGGTGATTGCAGTACAACACATACAATCTACATAACACATGTACATGGAGTAGTTTTGATGTATGTACTTATGTGTAGTAGCTTTTATATAAGTAAAACTAAGTGTAAGGTGTAATGTAATGAGGCACTCAGTCTATACCACAGTTTTGCAGTTATCATCCCTTGAGGACCTTAAGTAACTGTATGAGAGAATCTGTATTTAATAAAACACCATCACCTCACAGCAAGTTAACTGAAACCCTGATCTGGAGCTCCTTGAGAGAGAGATCTATTACTTCATTGTTAGCGACAGATCCACTTCAATGCCACCCAAAGATCACTGAAGTTATCTTAACACCACTGCGGGTTAAATATAAAACCAAATACCTTCTTGCTAAAGGATCTCAATTATCCAAGCACTGGTTGACACACTCACACTTCTAAAAATGGATATGATCAGTGTATCCTAGAGACTCTTATAATCAGTGAGCTGAAATACATTCTAAAACACCTCAAAAGAGGCTCTAATATCCTTGAACTGGTCCTTACCAGCCTATACTCTGCCTGTACCCCAGCCTGCATCGCTTCATCCTTGATTAAATCTGACTGTAATTCTTTGTCAGGCATTGTGATGCCACCCCTCAACAAGCCTACTTCAGTTTCAAAAAGGCTTATTCAAAAATCTCTATAATCTCTCACTAATGGGTACAATAGAGAGGGCTACCATATTCCCTTCCAGCTTTTACCAGCACCCAAACAACTACATAAAAATACAGTAACAGCTTGCCATAAACATAATTGTAAATTCATGAATAAACCTCTCAGGTAGAACTTCCATGTTATTAAACTTTAGTAAACTGTGTAACAAATCCAAAAGGCACAAAAGGCAGGAGACACCATGCCAAACTTGTAGAAAAACAGTGAATATTTATTAAAACAATGAAATAAAATAAAAAGTGCACTGCTAAGCACTTTCAAGTTAACAAGCCCTTCCATCAGATAGTGCATACTTAACAAAGCTAGACATTTAAAATGCTCATTGACCAATCAGAGATCAGTATTTACCCTCCTTTATCTAAGGATGGGTTTTAAAGGGATAACAGTATTTAGGCCTGGGGACCTATCTGCCCTAAGTCTAATTATCCACCTAGTCTCTGCACATTCCATATCATTACTAATATCCCTTCCCCTTACATTATTACTAAGCACTTGTAGTGCCATAAACAAAAACTTATGTCCTATATTCTCCTTAAATGTGAAAATAGGGCATTAGATTATTTCTGAAGTCTGATGTCTGAAATATGCTGAAATATCCTGGTTTTAAACATACCATTCGTCTTGCCAACATAATATGAAATACAATTCTGACACACTGCTAAATAAAACTAAATTCATAGTACTGCAGTCTGCATAATCTTTAAAATAATAATTCTGTCCTGTCCTAGGGTGCTCAAAGGAGCTCTTTTTCAGAATATATTGACAGGCTTTGCAATGATGGCAAAAGTACCTATCTTCCCAGTCATGACCACTATGAGCATTGGTCTTAGGCTCATGACACAAATGTCCTTCAAGTTTCTGTTCCTTCTAAATATAAAACTAGATCTACTACTCTTTTAACCTCATATCAGTATGTAGTATTTTCCAAAGCTGCTTCACTATATGTCGCCCACATCTCCACTATAGGTGAAAATCATACTAACCTTGTTCCTGTTCCCAAAGCCTCTTTGTTCTGGAATGTTATCCACCATTTACATTCATTAACATGGTCTGGCTACTTTTCTTCTCTTACTATCTTGCACCGGGCAAAACTTTCTGTGCTTGTATCTCCTTTGGATGAGGTTAGCTTGAAATCTCTCAACCTCATCTTGAAATCTTGTATCCTCACTACAAAATCTCGATATCCTACAAACCTGGCCTTTTACTATATTGCCAAAAGTATGGCGTGGGTGCATACTGTCATAAGGCAACAAACTATTATGCCATCAAGTTTTCCTATATAAAATGTAGCAATATGGCCATCTTCATCCTTAGTTAGCCGTACATCTAAAAAATCTATCTCTAAATTAGAGTAATTGACTGTGAATCTAAATAAGTCAGTGCTCACCTTCAAATATTCAACAAAAGAAGATAACTCCTGATCCGTGCCTCCCCATAAAAAAAAGATGTCATCCACAAAATCGGTATAAAAACCCAATTTATCTGTCCATGCATGCAGTGTATCAAACATGGTGACATCTTCCCAATATGCCAATACTAAGTTGGCATAAGAATTGATGCAGGGTGTGTCCATGGCAACACCCTGCTGTTGCCAATAGTAACTGCCTTGACACAGGAATATTTTATGTTCCAGTACAACATTTAAAAGTTTACATATCCTCTGAATATTATCATTATCTAACTGTGTTTTATTAATAAGTAAATTCTCTATCGCTGAGATACCGTATTGATTATTAATCACAGTGAAGAGACTATTAACATCCATTGTGACAAACAAATAATTCTTATCTAATGCTGTATCCCAATATGTTGATAAAGCTGTAATGAAGCGCGGTATCTTCAATATTCTAGGCATAACCGCAGGTTTTAAAGCACATTCCATACCAAAATATTTTCAGTCACCCATCCCCTTCATGAAACTATAGGTCTGAGGGGTGGGTTTGATATGTTCTTATGGATCTTTGGTAAAGCTTTTAATTCAGGAATCACTGGGCATTCTACCCATAAGAAATCTTTCAAACCATCAGCTATAAGACCTACCTTCTGTAGGTTAATAATCTTAGTCTTTACCTTGTCTATAAAAGCTTTAGCCATAGCAGGAGGAAGTTTACTGAATGTGTGGTCATCCTCCAGTAACATGTTCAGTTTATCACAATAAAAGCCTCTATTCATAACAACCACAGATCCACCCTTATCAGCTGGCTTGATAACTAGTCTATCATCTTTCATTAATGAATCCAAGGCTAACTTCTGTTGCTTGGTAAAATTATAAAACTTCCTTTTCCTACTATTGTTAATATGCATGCATTCACTTTTCACACCCTTATGAATGTAACCATAGCTGACTAAAACAATTTTACTAGGTTGCCTCAAAACTTTTAAATTATCTTCTACATTTCTATCAGTAAATATACATTTCAGTGTAGCATTCCTAGCGAAACACATTAAATCTCAAATAATTTGACTATAATCCTCCATCGCATCTGGCACAAAAGTTAAACCTTTATTTAGCACATATTCTTGATCTGGTGTAAGATCAACATGAGATAGATTGTACACAATGTTATTATAGTCACCCACAGTCAATTCAAAGTTCTCTGTCACTTCTGTTCGTGTTGACTCGAAAAGCTCCATTTGTGTGAGGTCTTTTTCTTGACCGCTTTAGGCTTCCCCTCCCCTTACATTATTGCTAAGTACTTGTAGTGACATAAACAAAAACATATGTCCTATATTCTCCTTGACATGTGAAAATAGGAGCTCAATGCTACTATGAATAAATTAGTGATTCCTTCTAACAATGCGGCGTTTAGTTCAGACGCTCTTACTATGACTACGACAGAGATGTCCAATGCCTGTGATGTTTTTTCACATATGCAAGATGAGACCAGTCTACAAGGTGTTCAAGATGCAACAGTTAGGGAATCAAACAATAAACAAGTGTTTGCTAGAATGGGGGCTAAGTCTAAGTCCTCCTTGTCTTTTTCCAGCAACAAGACTTTTCCCATGCTCCTGGTAGCGGTCAAGAAAAAGACCTCATGCAAATGGAGCTTTTCGAGTCAACATGAACAGAAGCGACGGAGAACTTCAAATTGACTGTGGGTGACAATAATAACATTGTTTACAATCTATCTCATATTGATCTTACACCAGATCAAGAATATGTGGTAAACAAAGGTTTAACTTTTGTGCCAGATGCGATGGAGCATTATAGTCAAATTATTTTAGATTTAATGTGTTTTTCTAGGAATGCTACACTGAAATGTATGTTTACTGATAGAAATGTAGAAGATAATTTAAAAGTTTTGAGGCAACCTAGTAATTTCATGCCTGTTTTTAGTCCAGCTATGGTTACATTCATAAGGGTGTGTGAACAGGAAATTGAAATGCATATTAACAACAGTAGGAAAAGGAAGTTTTATAATATTACCAAGCAACAGAGGTTAGCCTTGGATTCATTAATGAAAGATGATTGACTAGTTATCAAGCCAGCGGATAAGGGTGGATCTGTGGTTGTTATGAATAGAGGCTTTTATTGTGATAAACTGAACATGTTACTGGAGGATGACCACACATTCAGTAAACTTCCTCCTATTATGGTTAAAGCTTTTATAGACAAGGTAAAGACTAAGATTATTAACCTACAGAAGGTAAGTCTTATAGATGATGGTTTGAAAGATTTCTTATGGGTAGAATGCCCAGTGATTCCTGAATTAAAAGCTTTACCAAAGATCCATAAGAACATATCAAACCCACCCCTCAGACCTATAGTTTCATGAAGGGGATGGGTGACTGAAAATATTTCGGTATGGATAGAATGTGCTTTTAAACCTGTTCTTAGTTTATACCCTAGAATATTGAAAGATACTGCGCACTTCATTACAGCTTTATCAACATATTGGGATACAGCATTAGATAAGAATTATTTGTTTGTCACAATGGATGTTAATAGTCTCTTCAGTGTGATTAATAATCTATACGGTATCTCAGCAATAGAGAATTTACTTATTAATAAAACACAGTTAGATAATGATAATATTCAGAGGATATGTAAACTTTTAAATGTTGTACTGGAACATAAAATATTCCTGTGTCAAGGCAGTTACTATCGGCAACAGCAGAGTGTTGCCATGGACACATCCTGCACCAATTCTTATGCTAACTTAGTAATGGCATATTGGGAAGATGTTACCATCTTTGATACACTGCATGCATGGACAGACAAATTGGGTTTTTATACCGTTTTGTGGATGACATCTTCTTTTTATGGGGAGGCACGGATCAGGGGTTATCTTCTTTTGTTGAATATTTGGAGGCGAGCACTGACTTTTTTAGATTCACAGTCAATTACTCTAATTCAGAGATAGATTTTTTAGATGTACGGCTAACTAAGCATGAAAATGGCCATATTGTTACATCTTTATATAGGAAAACTTGTTGGCGTAATAGTTTGTTGCCTTATGACAGTATGCACCCATGCCATACTTTTGGCAATATAGTAAAAGGCCAGGTTTGTAAGATATTGAGATTTTGTAGTGAGGATACAAGATTTCAAGATGAGGTTGAGAGATTTCAAGCTAACCTCATACAAAGGGGATACAAGCACAAGAAAGTTATGCCCTTGGTGCAAGATAGTAAGAGTAAAAGAAAAAATACAGCCAGACCATGCCTTAATAGGAATGTGAATGAAGTGGATAACATTCCAGAACAAAGAGGCTTTTATGGGAACAGGAACAAGGTTAGTATGATTTTCACCTATAGTGGAGATGTGGGTGACATCTCTAATATAGTGAGGCAGCATTCGAAAATATTACATACTGATATGAGGTTAAAAGAGGTAGTAGGTCAGGATCCTAGTTTTATATTTAGAAGGAACAGAAATTTGAAGGACATGCTGTGTCGTGAGCCTAAGACCGATGCTCATAGTGGTCGTATGACTAGGAAGAGAGGTACTTTTCCTTGCCATCATTGCAAAGCCTGTCAATAAATTCTGAAAAAGAGCTCCTTTGAGCACCCTAGGACATGACAAAAGTATTATTTTAAAGATTATGCAGACTGCAGTACTAACAATTTAGTATATTTAGCAGTGTGTCAGAATTGTGATTCATATTATGTTGGCAAGATGAATTGTATGTTTAAAACCAGGATATTTCAGCATATTTCAGACATCAGACTTCTGAAAGAATCTAATGCCCTATTTTCACATGTCAAGGAGAATATAGGACATAAGTTTTTGTTTATGGCACTACAAGTACTTAGAAATAATGTAAGGGGAGGGGATATTAGTAATGATATGGAATGTGCAGAGACTAGGTAGATAATTAAACTTGGGGCAGATAGGTCCCCAGGCCAAAATACTATTATCCCTTTAAAACTCATCCTTAGAAAAAGGAGGTCAACATACTGATCTCGGATTGGTCAATGAGCATTTTAAATGTCTAGCTTTGTTAAGTATGCACTATCTGATGAAGGGCTTGTTAGCTTGAAAGCGCTTAGCAGTGCACTTTTTATTTTATTTCATTGTTTTAATAAATATTCACTGTTTTTCTACATGTTTTGGCATGGTGTCTCCTGCCTTTTGTGCCTTTTGGATTAATATCTTGTTTATTGGCAGAGTGACTTTGGTGCAGGTGACCTTTTTGTGG
Source organism: Protopterus annectens (assembly GCF_019279795.1). Classification (NCBI taxonomy): domain Eukaryota; kingdom Metazoa; phylum Chordata; order Ceratodontiformes; family Protopteridae; genus Protopterus; species Protopterus annectens. Next base: position 195,173,941 of record NC_056726.1, read on the forward strand.
TAAACTGCCATGAAAACCACACTGCAACATGCCAGCAAGGAACATAAGAGCATTATTAGAAAATGTAAAGTGGAATACAAGTTTAATGGTGTTAAAAATGCCAAAATAAACTGCAAATCTTTGTTTATTTCATGTAATGCCCAACTTTTCACTAAGCTCACCCATAATAGTATCACACATTGTACTCCTAAGAATAAAGCCAAAGTATTAGCAGATGAATTTATGTTAACTTTATGCCACCTACCCACATTGCTGCATCACTAACCCTGAGAATTTAGTTTCCCCTGAAATCTCCTTGGGACAAGTCTCAGAATCCCTGTCAAAAGCTGAAAACATAATACTTTCATGGGACCCGACAACATTCTGGGCTGCATACTTGTCTATGTCAAGTACACACTATCCAAGCCTCTACATAAACTGTTGAAACTCAGCCTATCTACAGGACTCATTTCTGGTGCCTGGAGAACTACCACTGTGTCTTCCTACACAAGAATGGCCACCCCATATACCTGGCTAATGATGGGTCCTTTAGCCTCTTATGTAACGTCATGGACATATCACAATATAACTCATTTATCCAGGCACAGGCAAGTTAACTTATTAGTTTGGTTTTGTGAAGGGCAGATCCTGTGTCTCAAACCTAATAAGCTTCTTTAGAAATGTTACTAATAGTGGCACTACATGCACACTGCTTATCTTGACCTGGTCAAGGCTTTTGACACTATCCACCATTGCTAGTCCATCGGTCCATGGGGACAGGGTGTCATTTCAAAAGTGACAATTATCTAGAGCCAAGGTTCACACTGCCAGGTGGATAGCCTTGCTGCTGAAATTCTTCCACACCACACACACGCATGCACTCTCACACCTATGGCCAGTTTAGAGTGTCCATTCTACCCACTGCATGTCCTCGGAATATGAGATGAAACCTATATGAATACAGGAAAGATATACAGACTCCATACAGAAGACATCTCAGCTGAGATTCAAACCAGGGAACCTCTTGCTGTGAGGTGACAATGCTAGCTGCTGCTCCACTGTGCCACCACCCTAATGGCAGTATTACTCATAAATTAGATAAACTTGGTGTAAATCTCTACACTGTCTGTTGAATTGCAAATTGGCAATCCAACATATCCCAGGCTGAGAAAGTTGCTGGTACAACCCCCTGAATGTAAAATTGTAACTAGTGAAATACCACAAGTATCATTGCTAGGCCCTGTCCTGTTTGGCATTTATTTTGCAGATATTTAAGCTAACAACACAGAAGTGTGATTGACCACATCTGTTGATACTGCTTGCTAAGCATTATTAACTGGTTATCCACCTGATACTAAACAACTCCAGAAAGGGCAGAATATGCAAATACACTGTGTACTGAAACAATCTCAAACTAAATGCAAACAATGCATAGTAATAACATTTGGCAAAAAGAGTTACTCCCAAGTCAGATGTTATAAATGGTACTCCTCTTCAGGCAGTTCTTACATGGATAACTCCCTTTTGTTGGATCATCATGTTTACACCACAATCAGAAAATCCTTTTGTCAGATTCAGTTAATTGCCAAAGGAATATCTTGAAGATCCACAGATGTCATCCTATATCAGACCCATCATGGAATACAGTGCCTCCTTTGGTATGAACAAATCTCAAAGATTTCTAACCAAGAAAATGAATGGCCTTATGTCCTTTAACTATCCTGAAAGAGAAGCATGACTCTCCTTCTGTTCCAAAACCTGCCTGCTGCTTTGAGGTCAGATTGCTTAGTGGTGAATTGCTGTGGCTATGCTGTGCAGGGTTCAGGGTTCATGACTTGGAAGGGCTGATTATTTATCTGAGATGGCTTACTGATAAATTGCTTTGACTATGGTGTGCAGGGTCCTGGGTTCAAGAAAGACAAGGGCTGTTTATTTAGAACTCACATGGTATAGTGGTATATTGCTCTGACTATGGTGTACAGGGCCCTAGGTTCAAGACTTGGCAGGACTGATGTTTTTAAGTTGAGATAGTGTAGTGGTTAGAGTCCAGGCTTTACATGCAGGCATTCACGGTTCAAGTACCAAGGCAGGCAACTTAGTTTACCTCACTGGCCTTCTTCACGAAAAATCTTGATGAGTGGATGGGAAGTAGAAATTTCACCCCAGGGATCACTCCAGTGGCTCTACTCAATAGAGGCACTGGGAACTAATGTCAAATGGCACAATGCCAGGGTAATCCTATGGGCTAGGCTTGTAAAGGCTCTACAGCCATTAGCCTAGTACACACCTATGAACCGTTGTCTTCCATTTCAAGTCATGAAAAACCCAATCCTATTTGACCTCATACTTCTTTGCAAACCTAGTAAATCTACAAGCATCAGTACCAAAATCTACACCAAAAATAAAGAGGACTTGATGAAGGGATATTGACACAGTATACTATAAGCCAATGGAATGTTACCCCTGCAGTCAAAATTTTGCTTTGGCTACCTTTAAGGCTGGTGTTGCTGACTGACTGGGTAGACACAAATTTCCATTAGGGTTATCATGAATGCCTCTGCTTAAAGTATGTTTTTGTGCTTGAAAACAATGTCAAGAACTTTCAAGTGTGTCTGCTTAAAGGTGTATATAGCTAGGCATCTTATGGTTCCAATGATCACTTAGCAAGTATTGTTCCATGTTACTAACAACAGTTTAAGAAATACTTCTTACATATTGGAAAAGGTAATGCATTAACTGTATCAGCTAAACATGACTAACTGTATAATTATTAGGCTATATATAAAATACTACACAGACAGTACATATAACCAGTTATTACTGGCTGATTCCCAAATGGCAAACCTTGATGGCTATGATGGGTTTTTCAGGCTTGCTTGACAGAATCAGTACTAAATTTTGTCTGGAAATGAAATAGGTTCAAACACTATAATATATAAATTGCAATCACATAATTATTGCATGCTATTTGACTATCCTTCTAGGATGTTCATAACTCTGAACATGCCTAAAGGTAATTTTTGAGTTTGATAAACAGTGCTGTGCCTTACAATATAAAATGCACATTTATACAATCTTGTGTGCAGACCTTTGTAGTTTATGAATGAACAGATGTTGGCCTGCTTTTGCTTGTTTCATCCATACTGCCTTACATGTTTTCCTCTCCCCTCTCTATTTTGCCCCTCCCCATCCTAACCCAAGTTATTCTTGCCTAACAAGTGTTGTTCTTTATCCTGATATAGTGCTATGTAATAGCTTGCTTATAGGGTGATGTGTCCTCTGCTGCAGCATCTACCTTAAAACAGTTATTAATGCTGTCAGATAGTGCTGGATGTACAGTCCCTAGCCATACTGGTCTGAGTGGTGCAGGTATTAACTTAGGCACTGTGGTCTCTATTTCTGCTCCTCTCATTTCCGTTCCTTATTTCCTTTTCCGAAGTCCTCCTACTGGTCTGTATTAACTGCTAAATGACAGGAACATTTGACTTAGTAGGCCTTTACCTATTAGTTGTTTCCTGCAGATTTCCTACCCTAAAGCTCTTTGCTGTTTATGCCTAGGGTTACCACATGTCCCACTTTGCGAGGGCAGTCCCTCTTTGGGCAGTTGTGTCCTGCTAAAAAAGTGTAAAAATGGGAATTGTCCTGAGATTTTAGGACAAAATTAGTTCCTATATTTTATGTGATAGTTGCATAAAACAGTTATTCTGTATCTGAAACACCTAAATGTTATAAGAAACAGAATAAGCAACTAAAATGCTACAAGAATAACCTTTTATTTAGGCAAAAAAAGGAAGTTCTGTCCTTTGTACTGGCCGTGTGTATGTTTTGGACTGCAAAATCTGATGTTTGTACCAAAAATGTCCCACTTTGGGCATTTAAAAAGGTGGCAACCCTATTTATGCCTGTAACTTGCCCAGCACCAACAGTCATGTTTTCAAGCACAGTGCTGTTCAAAGACAAACATGCTGTTAGACTTCCACTATTTTTTTGTAAAAGGTATTTGCAGTTTGATTTAAGACAGAGTCTCTTCTTCCTTAATCTGTTGGTTTCTCCCTGAAATTTCCACATTACCTGTGGATTATTTTTCCTCTAAATGTGTCTCAGGTCAGAGATCTTCTGCTAGCACTTGAAAGGACTGACGTAGTCTAGCTCAGTGGTACTTCTAATCCTGAATACCTCCAGTGACATCACAGCGGATTGCTGCTCTCAGACTTGTCTTTGTAGTTGTTAGTCCACAGGGAGCTAAAAGGGTCTATATTAGATAAACAAACGCTTAAATGTTTGAATCTCTAAAGGTCAACCTTTAGAAATCGAAGAGTTAAGTGTTCGAATATCTTTAAAAATTAAAAAAAAAAAAAAAAAACTAAAGGGTATAGGGGCAACCCTGCACCCCTTTACCGCTACTTAAATATACCAACTCCAAGATCGCACTACAGTGTAGGGAATGGGAAATTTCCTGTTTCCGCTCCGCCGTGCACTGAAGTGTGATCTCGGACTTGTTATATTTAAGTAGGGGGTTGTGGGGTGCTGGGGGGCTTGCCCCTCTGCTAAAACCCTTTCAGTTTACCTTTTTTTTTTTCTTTCTTTTATTACATTTTTGAACACTTAAATGTTCGATCTCTAAAGGTCGACCTTTAGAGATTTGAACATTTAAGCTATCGTCAATGTAATATAGAACCAGATAAAACCTAGTAGTGCCTCTTGTAGCTTTCCAAGCAAAGGTTCTCTGCTGTCTAAGCTTGTAGCATTCTGACCGAAAGGGTTCCTCATCCCACTTGCAGTGATGATGAAAAAAGGGATAATGATCTTAGAGTTCCAACAAGCTCTAGTAAGAACTGTTTGAGGTTCCTGTTTAAGATAAAACCTTTCCCTTTTACCTTGCTGGCTTCTTCCTTCTGCTACTGGGTTAGTTCTGTGTTCCTCTTCCTCTACAACTGTGCTATATTCAGCAAACCTCCCTTGCTGCACTAACGATTCAGATTAGTAAATGCATTTGGAAGAGTGTCCCAAAACACCCAGCATTATCTGAATTACTACTGAAGTGCCTAGCAATGAGATATTTTGGAAGTCATCTCTAATGGAATGATCCTACATGCTGAATATTACAGTTGTGCTTAAAGGATACAATGGAGAAAATTGCTTTATTTTATACAAAGGGATGTTTTAAATGACTTTTTTAATAGAGAATGAATGGATGGAAGTCTGACTCAGTGGTAAAACTCTCTCTTAGCTCTCCCAAGTCTGGAGTTCAATCCTTTGATGCGATACCTGCTGTGTGGAATTTGAATGTCCTCCTCATGCTTGTGTAAGATTTCTCTGAAATCAGTCTGTTTAAAAACATATATGTACTCGTGTGTGTGTCATGCGTCATTGATGAAAAGGGTGCATGGACCACCCACAAACCTGGCTAACAACACATGAATGGTGGCTACAGTTGTTCTTCATGAGATATAATGAAAGGGATAGGCAGGGGTTTTTTTTTTATACATTTTCAAAGTAAATGTAAGTTCTTCAACAAAACAATTCTTATTTTATGCCAGCTTAAAGCAGCTGAATATATGCTACAACAGAAAAAAATAATAATTTAAACAGATGCAGTTTAGGAGACTAATGTCTCCTTCTACCAGAAATAAATGAACTGATTTAAGGAACTATGCAAGATTCACAACACTCATTCAGATGACTTTTACTATTACATTTACAAGTTAGAAAACATTGCTTAGGAGGGATTCTTGCTATTTCATTTCCCCTTTATTTGAGATAAGAAACACTTTTGCTGCCATGTTTTTAATCAGAGTATATATAAACAGAACCAAGATTGCTTATAGTAGCGATATTTGCAACTAAAAAGCTCACGTATCATGTGCATATTACATATTTAAAAATAAACATTACTGGTATCCTAAAAAATGGTGATAATGTCATCTCAGAAATTATTAATACATCATTTGCATGTTGCATATCTAAGAATAAACTAATTACTGATATTTTGATAAACGATGACAATGTCACATCAGTATTTTCTTATATGCAATCAGAAGTGTTGCAACCTTATTCTGATCTTTAAATGTAGTAGTGAGATGCTATTAAAGAGACATGATGGGATATTTCGAGCTGCTCTGTGATCTGTCATGCAGAATTAGTAACATTTTGCTAAGCATAGTAGCCTAACTATAAATGGCCATCAAGAAACTACTTTTATTACACAGAAATTATTATAATATTTCAGGTTTTAGTAAAGCTATAGGGCCCAAGGTATAAATGTATGTCCTGACGATGAGCAGTTTTAGGACATACAAAGGTACAGGCAATCTTCAAAAGTAAGTCATCCTTAGTTGGCAAAGGCACACTGCATTCACTGATTTCCCAGCTGCTGTCTTATAAAATATTATTGGAATTAGTTTTATGGTACTACAGTTTTCCTGATGTCTGACTACATTGTTTTCTGCATTTTATTTCTTTGCAGAAAGGATATATGACATTTAAAAATGAAAAAAAGTAACAGCAAAGTGTAAGAAGGAATAAGGTAACAATAATGTCATTTTGTTTGCCAGTAATGATGCCACACAGAAAGCAATGTTATAGCACAGAAGCTGTCTGAAGAAGAGCAGGAAGACACTGAAGAGACGTAACACAAAATTATACCAAGAGAGAGACAGAGGGTCTTGAACCATGCTTACCGTCAAGGTGAGAATGAAATTGGGAGATGTCAAATTTGAAATTCTAAGGGTATGAATAGATAAAGGAAGATTGCAACTGTCTTAAATAGTCTGAGGAAAAAAGATATACAATGTTGTGCTACCTTCACGCACAGTAGAAATAATAACAAAACAAATTGCCGCTGTACCTCCTAAAGTATCCTGTAGCAAAACAAACAGTAGAAATAATGTTATGAAGTATTTATGCATCTGTACGGTCAATGTTCAACAGTTGATTGAAGCCATTTCTTGCCAAAGCAGATTTGGTAAATCATAATATGTCAAATATTTCACTTCTGAAAATGTGATAAAACATAGTTATTGTTTTCTTTCAGGGACACAACATATTTAGAGCAAGGTTTTCAGAGGGTATGGGAAACTAATTATCATATGATCTTTGCAGCATAAGCACAGAATAATTCAGGATACATTGCCAAACTCCAGCCAGTACCTACTAAATTAAATAGATACTAGGAATTCAAAATGGTCTTACATACTCATTTATAAACAGTCTTAGCAAGGAGCTAGACAGACTTTGATGGTTTTGCCAAGAAAGGATTGCAGGTTTTAATTTCAAGTCATTTAGTGTTTGCTACTGTCTCCAAAAAAGGCAATAGGAGGAAACATGATGCAGATAAATTTAACCCCCAGCTGGATGGATGCTGCTAAACTTTGAATGGCAAAAGGTATAAACCCCCCTTCAAAGTAGGAGTCAGACAACATGCTTGAGTGCTTTTGAAAGTTAAACTATTCATTGCAATGGTAATTCAAGTGGTATACATATATCACTAATGTATGTTAAACAACAATGATGCTGATGATAAGTAGAACAATGTCAGAAGGGTACAGACTTGGAAGTATTCAGCTTGCATTACAATAAATCTTTGGGTTTTATTCTTCTATATTACTGAATCTAATTCCTGTATGTTTACCTGTTTTAATGGTGTTTATTCCAAACAGTTCTTAAATCTTCGGGTATGCTAACATAAAAGCATAGTTTTCCCTAACAACAGCTTAATCAATGCCCTATGGCATCACAGAGAAGAATATAAACACAGACAGAAATTTTATTACAAGTGATACATAATTCAAACAATATATTTAACAATGCAAGAATTTATTAAGATTAAAATAATGGAATATTATTTAAAACATAAAATTCAATTGAACTATAATACATCTGTTACCCATTATAAAGGATGCTTCTGAAGGTACCACCTGCTTCTCCAGTGAAAAAGCAAGGCATATAACTTATGGAATCTCAAACTTTTCATTTCAGCTCCTTGTACAGATAAGTCACACAATCTAGAAGAAAAATAATACAACAGTATATAACACTGTTAGGGATTCAGAAAGATTGTGTAGCAGTTGCAGCCAGGGTGCCATTGTTTATCTTGTTTGCACGATGAGGCCCAAAGCTCAGTAAGAATGAATAGCAGGGGAAGACAGTGCGAGAAGGTGAGATTCTTAAATATTTCACTCTCAGCTGCAGTAGAATCTACAGGAACAGCAAGTAGCTGTAATGTGTGGTTGCTGGGAAAATGAGGACTACCAGTGCTTGTCCAGTGTGTATGTGCCTCTATGGTGCTGTGTGTGATCTCACATGCAAAGTATCATTATGAAGAAGAACCGTACCTCTCAAAGTGCAGACATTGAAAAAAGGAATAAAAGTCCTTGAAAAGTATGAACATGAAGCCAAGCATCTGGACATCTAATTGGTGTAGACATAAATCGTACCACTTCCAGTAGCAATGCAGGATACTACTGAGAAACAGATTTAAAAAACAGTGATTGACAAAAATTATGGAAAAATATAAGCACATTATCAAAGACACAGTGTAGAATCTGTAGACTTCATGAACTAAAATGGCAAATTTATACCACACAAAGTCATTCTGTTTTGCTTCAGAAAAAGAGAGATGTAGAATCTGTGTCCTCTTTCTTTAAATTATTGCTGCCACTTGTATGTTGGTCATGTAGTGTGTACTAGACAGCTTCAAATATCATATACTAATGGATAGCTTCAAAGGAAGATGCACAACAGATATATATGTTTCCCTTATAAGTACTGCACTCAAAAGAGCAATAAACAGTCACCACAAATTACAGACAATGGCACCACACACAAACTAGGAGGTAGAATCAGACTGTGGACTACCATCACATGTAGTCTGAAAGATAAAGCATTAACATGTTAAGGTGGATGAATCATCAGTCAAACAATCTTGATAAATACACAGTAATGGTGCATGTGAGATAAGTCTATGGATAAAATTGCAGCAAGTCATATGTTTCCATTGCAATGTTGTAGGCACTTCACTCAGAATTGCAACAGTCACCAACATGAAACTACTAATGATAGCACAATAGAAAAGCAAACAGAAGGAATCAAACCCCACAAACAAGAAAACAAAGCCTTAATGTTAAGCTACTTGCACAACCAAACTGATATCTGGAGTCAAACACACACAGCAATGGCATCAGTATAGTAGCAGTATGTACTTTTTTAGTAGCAGTGGTATTTTTCTTTGTAGCTGTACATTTGTCTCATGAACACCATTACTGTGTGTTTTACTGCATTTTTCAATCTGATTGTACAATTAGCTTAACATGTCAAAATTTGGTCTTTGGGACTGCATATAATGATGATGTCAGACTGATTCTCCCAACAAGTTATATAATGCATCATCATTGTTACTTTAGGGTGGGTGTTTGTTTAAGAAAGAGGGCCTGTGAGAGAAATGTACAGATGCAATGAAAAAAATGCAGCTCATACATATTTTCTCTTCCAGTGTTGTATATGCTGTTCTCAAAAATACACCTACAACAAATTATCAATGATGTCACAAGAGACAAGTGAGAGGGGAGTCAAACCGACACACATCACAATCATCAAACAAAGGCTTAATGTGTTGAATTACTTATATAATTCCTCAAAAAGATACATATACACACACAGTCATAAATCTACTTTTGAACTATTGCACAGAAGTACTGGTGCTGTAGAAAAGTTATATTGTGTCAGACTACAGTAATACTACCTGAATAGATTATTATAGCAATAACCCACGCCTGGGTGTGGGTAATGCTAAATTTACCCACACTTGGCGTGGTTTGGTCCCGAGGGGCCTGAGGGACCAAACAAAGCCAACCGTGGGTAAATTTAGCATTACCCACACCCAGAAGTGGGTTATTGCTATTATAATTACGACATTATTTAAGAAAAGAAACTGTTACTTTTCTTAAATAATGGCATAGTATAATGCCTGTTTACTGCCCTTCCGCAGATGTCTGGCATCCGGTAGTTCTGATGTACTGCGCCTGCGCAGTACATCAGAGCTGTGGGCAAAAGCAATGGAGAAAGCAAGATCTCCGTTTTATGTCTCGCTATGTTAAATGAGTTTAACATAGCGAGACAGTTTTAAAATAAGCAACGGACATCTCCGCTGCTTATTTTAAACTGTCTCGCCATGTTAAACTCATTTAACATAGCGAGATAAAAAGCAACGGAGATCTTGCTTTCTCTCGTTTTAACATTGCTATGTTAAATGGGTTTAACATAGCGAGACAGCTTTAAAATAAGCAACGGAGATCTCCGCTGCTTATTTTAAAGCTGTCTCGCCATGTTAAACCCATTTAACATAGCAGACAGTGTTTAAACGAGTTATACTAATGGAAAAAAGTCCGGGCGACCGGACCTTTTTCCATTAGTATAACTCGATTTACAACGGGCACGCTGGCCAATCAGCGTGCACGTTTTGGGGGGATCATGGTATAATAATTTTCAAACCTGTTGTGTGAGGCAGGGGTACTCACCCTGGCACTCATTAATGTGCTTTATTCTGTGCTGCTGCACATTTTCTACAATAGCTTCAGGGGTTATGAAGAGACAAACGGAAGTGTATAAGGTATACACTGACAAGTTGTGTGCAGGTCAGACAAGGGTAATTACAGCACATAGAGTGTGCTTGGGATGTCATCTCTTCATGTCGCTATAAATGATGACAACACTGTTCACCCATGGGTGAGATGCCAGTGGCAGATGTCACTGACTGAGTCAAGGTATTCCAGGCCTCAGTCCTGTACTGAAACAGCCTGTGGCTGTAGTCCTTGTGTAGCAAGTGGAAGAAGATTTTGCTCTCCTTCACACCCCACTTTTGTACTATAAAAGGAGCACTGCATTCTTCCTCTGTTGACATGTCACTATAGATGACAAATTGAAGAGAACAATGGCAAATACTTTGCACTCACATCTGTTTTCAAGTATGCTAACTGCTGGGCAATGCTCATATTAGTGGTAGAGTAGCCTAATATATGTAATGCATTACAGTGTTTGAACATTGTAATTTAAGGTATGAAACATGTCAGTCTTGTAACTGTTTATATGATGTTAATAAAGCATGCACTACAGTTACTCCATTTCAATTAGGTTAGATGTGGAATTACAGATATCCCCTGTGACCCATGCCTGAGCAGTGGTGTCCCAGCCATGTCACAACACTCTGTAAAATTCAGTGTGGAGTTTGGCCAGTCAGTGCAATATGCAATTTGTGTAGTTTACAAACAGTGATAAGTTGAGCCCTCATTTGCATAATTACCACATATAAGCACCTGGATTTGCATGATGTAAATGAGAGAGAAGGAACTGAGCACCATTATGCTGCTGAATAATTCCTAGAACAGCAACTTTAAAACTTGCAGCAACTACAACTTACACTAATTGCTTCTACAAAAACAGCTTCTACAAATTTTGGCAATCTATGTCCTACTGTTTCAGCTTCAATTTTTAAACCATGAGTAACGTTACCTGCTGTGATACTTACATATATAATGATATAGCTTTGATAATACTTTAATGGATAAAATTGAACAAGTGGAGTGAGAGGAGTACTTCTAGGGTAAAGCAATTGTTATGCTGAAGGATTGTTAAGCCTAATGGGAAACAGCCCTCAGCAAATACTCAGAGCACATGTGAACATCACCAAAGAACTGGGAGAGGCAGAAAGAAGGTAAGAGGAAATGAGAGTGTCCAGCAAAGAAGTGGATGGATTGTGTGAGAGAAGATCTGAGATGGTCAGGCATGAGTGTCAAAGAAGGCAGGAATGTAGCATTGAATCAAGAGAGATGGCGACGGTTAACACAACACCCTAACCCCATGTAGAAAATGGGAAAAAGGGAGTTGATAATGATGATGATGTGATCATATTCAGGCCAACTTTGTACTATCAGTTTGGGGAAAAACATTTGCCTATAGCTTGCACATATACCACATGTACAAAAGCATTTTTAACAATGACAGGCGACAGTCATCTCACCTTGTGAAGTCAGAAAGTTAAAGCTGTCAAAGTGTGTGTATTTGTGTGTGGGTGGGTGTGTGTGTGTGTGTGTGTGTGTGTGTGTGTGTGTGTGTGTGTGTGTGTGTGTGTGTGTGTGCGTGTGTGCATGTGTGTGTGTGTGTGTTGTGTGTGTGTGTTGTGTGTGTGTTTCAGGGGGGGAATTTGTTTAGTAATGCTATATTCCTGATATTAGGCAAACTGTCTGGATACACAAATATGACTGTCAGATGTATTAGCAGCATAGTATACAAGTATTATTCTAGGCCAGTTATGACCAACATGCTACAGTAGCAGCGTAGTATATAAGTATTTTACTTGGCCACTCATGACCAACATGCCTCTAGAGCAAAGAATAAAAAACTTTGTAAGCAGAAAAACACTGCTAAATCCAGTGGAAAAAAAATACCTGGAAGGCAAAGTTCTTGGATGCAGAGAATGAGTCGCTACTCCTGACCCTTCATCTCTATTTCCAGTGGCAGTTTAGGCAGGATGCTGCTGACCGGGCCTACTGGAAATGTACCTGGAAAGATCTGGTAGTGAACATTAATGTTATCATTTATCAGGACTGCACTTATGTAATGGTCTACTACACAGGGGCCACCAGCATTACTCATACTGCTGAAAAAGTAGCTTTCCACTTGGTCATTATGTGGCATGTTGTCAGTTGACCCATTCCTTATGGAGACAGAGGAGTTTCTGACTTCTCTTAGAGGCAGTGATACCTCCACATGGTCCCAGAGTTTAGTCATGGACATTGGTGCAGAACTTCACCAGGCACAATGACTATCTACTACAGATGTCTCAGGTACATAGAGCTCCTTCTCTGTAACAGTAGCTGTAAGCCCTCTTGATGCATTAGTTGCTGACAACGTTATTAAAACTGTCTGATTTGAGTTATACAGGAACAGCTGGGATTCCACCAGCATGATCACCTGCACAAGGTATGCTATTTACATGCTTGGTTTTCAAATGCTACTATTCTTACATTTGAGTTTCAAGTAAACATCTGGTGCCAGGTCATACTTAACACATGGTATTGTGCTTTGCTATGTTCACAGGTGATTCTTTATCCAACACCACCACTGTGAAATCACTATTGCCTGATGTTGGAGGATCTACTGCTTCTGATAATGACCATGGGAATAAGCAGCCACAGACAAGGACTAAAGGCTGCATGTCTTGCATAGACCATGGACACAGCCTATATGCTTGCAGACACCCAGGAGACACACACCACACAGGAAAGGCAGGTTACTGGGGACCTTGCAGTATTCTCTATCAGACACATGTTTCTGGCCACCTTGGGTAGGGGGTACACATAGGAGTGTGGGTACTGCTTCCCCCTGGACATATGGTTAACATCTTTCCACTGAAGTTGGTGTGCATATGTGCAGGGCCATCATGGAGGCACAGGCAAGTATCAAAAAATCCATGGCAGAGTTGAGCCAGTGTATGTAAGATGACCTCCTGGAATGCATGTCCATTATGTGCGATTGTTTCAACTAAATCACATACTAGAACATGTCTTGTCCTTTCAAGCTTGCCTGCTATGTGTAAAGCACCATCCATTGAAGCTCTCCCATTGCTACTTATCTCACTCCAGTGCTATTACCATTATTCTCTTATCCAATACTAATATCTCCCTTTCTACATAATTTTCATATCTTAACTCTCAACTATATTCTTCATTGTATCTCTTAACCTCTTAAAAATCCTTCTGTACTGAAATGTAAGAACACTAAACTTCATTATTGTGATGTCTTTTTACAGTATAAATCCATTTACTTCTTGCAAGAATTTAGAGATACTGGAACTGTATAGACTTTTCCATATTGATGTAAATACTTTACTGTATGTATCTGTCTTGTAACTATGTTTGTTTTTTTTTTCTGAGAAATGTAACTCTTGTTTTTCCTGAGAACTGTCTGCAATTCACTTGTTCATATAAATGTACACTGATCATAGGATCATAGGATCATAGGAGGTTACTAGACTATCAGTCATTTGAAGCCTAACAATTTCATCCAAATGTTATACCATATATACTATTGTCAATAACCAGGATTGTATTTATTGCATTTATACATTTATTACATTATTCTCCTATTCAACACATCAAGCTGATGAAGCTTTTCTCACTGGGCGTCTGCTGAAAATGGGTTCTGCCCATTCAGACTTTCCCAATCAACAAAGACAAATAAATAAATAAATAAATAAATAAATAAATAAATAAATAAATAAATAAATAAAATAAGTAAATGTATACATAAATAAATGAATAAATATTTTTGCACATGTGGCAGGATCATACTGCAGTGGACCACCAAATGAATCCAGACAGCAAATACATACCTGTAGCAACCCAAACAATGGTCAGTAATACCCCTTGTTTGCAGTTGGGTATGAATGTTGTTCCCCTGGTCTGCTTTATTTCTGTGCACACTAGCCAGTGTTCCAGGGCATATCCTGCATTGCCAGTAAGTTGTCCTTGGGGGAGGTCACCCATTGCAAAAGGTTGCTATAGGTCACTGGTGTGTCATATGTGGTGGTCATGATAACTGCCTGGATGGGCTACAGAACCATTATAGATAACATGTTGTGCATTACAGACCACCTGGTAGTTGATGAAGTGATAGCCTTTATGGTTCATGTACAGCTTTCCCAATTCACCAGGTGGGGCCTTTATTTCTATGTGGGTACAGTCTATGATCACCATACCTCAGGGAAATGGGCTCTATCTTAGAATCCCCTCTCCTCTGTAGTAAATGAGAACCAGATATACTCTTCTACAAGTTGAAGCATTACATAAAGAAAATGAAAGAGTATTTTGAAGGCAGATACATGAGATACCCCCAATGGTTCCCCAGTAGGTTGTTGAAAGATCCTTGTAGCTGGTATGTGTCAAGTCACACATATGTTGGTCCCCACTGGGATAAGTAATCCACAAGTCTCATGGGGCTGCAGATAAGGATGATATGTTCACAATGTCTTTATGGATTTTCTATCCATGCAATACTTATCTGTGATGCTGGTGTTGTGAAGTCTATGCAATATTAAGTGTAGGCAGGTGATATGGTATCTCTGGGGGGTGACAATGTACACTATTTTGTCTCATAACAATAATAAACGTTTGTTGCAAATACACAATTACTAATGTGGTGGCAACCTCTAACATTTCTTTTTGCAATTCTCTTAGGAAAAATAGGGCAACAATGCAGTGTTCATTTGCATAAGCTGTGCAGCTCTGTGGCATAGTATTTAGACACGAGTCACCCTGTCATCTTGTTTGTGTCTTATTTGCATGCATCAAGCCTGTCATTTATATAATGCTGATCATTATCATGTCATTATGCAGCCATTAGCATTTACGGCAGGCAGAACTGCTGCTTGCTATTCCCTGCTAATGGAAACTGTGTCTCTAAGTTGAACATACCTTGCTCATGGCTGCTCTTCATACAGAATTGCTCACGGTAATGTGGATTGCTTTTTTGAATCCCAGCCACTATTTTTTGATGCTTTGTTACAATGAGACTCTATTAAGTGATATACGCAATCTAGAGTTTCCGCAACATTCATGCAAATCATTATCTTTCAGCTTGCTGTACAAAATATTGACACTTAGCATGACACATGAAAGACAAAATGCATATGCAGACTATCCCTGGGATTCAGTAAACTCCATGCAAGAATAGCACTTGTGGCATGGACTGGTTCATATCTGTACACCACAGCAGTGCACCTTGCATATTCATGAAGGCATGCTGCTGTTCAACTTATATGGACATGAACCATGAATGAGTACAGGGGGCGTGTTCAAGTAGTGCACGGACATTGAACATGCCCCCTGCACTCAGAAAGTGCTGTACAGCACTTTCTAATAGGATCTGGCATAATAGTAGAGAATTACTCTAATATTATGCCAGTATTTCAGTGTCCACAGACACTGAAATGAAATAAATGACCATTTCAGTGTCCACGGACACTGAAATATAAATGGTATCAGGAAAGTAATGCAGGGGGTGGGTAACAGGTTCTGTGATACACCCCCCTGCATTGTAAAAGTGCTGCATAACACCTCCACAACCTGCTAAAGCAGGAAATGTGTGCAAATGTACAAATAATGGGGGATAAATCCCTCAAAAGGGACATAACATACATATTGCCCCACGAAGGATAGAGATCTGAAAGCAAATGTATGCCAATATTCACTGACAACAGTTAATGTGGACAAAGGCACAAATTATGGGAGGAAAGCAATAAAATAGGGACACCTCTGAAAAATTTGCCCTCACATACTTAGAAAGTTAGTAGACAATAGGATATGTATTAGCAGGAGTTCTTGAAGGATAGAAGCCTGAAAGCCAAATGAATGCCATTATTTGCCGATTGCAGTCCTCAATGACTTGTCAGAACATCACAAGACTCATGCATATAAAATAATAATATAATAATAATAATACTATATATTTTTTTCTAGGCTAAGAAATGTTTAAACATAGCTAAGCGGGTGTGCGCATTATGGCCCTCCGCTTACCATAGCTTAAACATCCAATAGGAGATAAATACAAATATACAGTTGAATTTTTCAAGCTGAGATAGTGCAGTGTTTTGAGTC
This sequence comes from Protopterus annectens, assembly GCF_019279795.1. Lineage (NCBI taxonomy): Eukaryota > Metazoa > Chordata > Ceratodontiformes > Protopteridae > Protopterus > Protopterus annectens. The sequence goes on from NC_056726.1 coordinate 195,190,569, forward strand.
CTGGCTTTATATACAGCTGTTCATGGTTTGAGTACCAAGACAGGCAACTTATTTTCTATGGAAAAGTAGTGCTAAAATTATTTTTGTAAACTTAAATTATATAGCAAGTGTTTTTTGCCAACCAGGATAGTGTAGATGGTGTACAATGTAAGTGTGAGTGCGTATAACATGTGAAACTACCCATGTACAGACAAGTGTCACATACAGTATAGTCACACCCCTTGCCAATGTAAGGAAAGCACATAGAGGGATGTCATGTAAAGTATATTACATACACTTAATAAATAAAAGCAATCCTCTGATATATTAAAAAATTAAAAGTGAGCAATGGTTAGAAATGCTCAGCTATGCTTAGCAAGTGTAATCATTGCTAAGACATGATTGCTAAGCAGCAGGTAACTTAAATAAGTGGATATGAGCACAGTTAAACACTGCTCACCAACTACCCCTTTAAGCAGTGTTAAAACCATCTAAGTGGATTTGCACACTGCTTAACAGAGCTTAACCTTTTCAAAATGGTCCAGTGACAGCAAAGGTTGGGAATATCGCACTATTTAAATGGCACAGGCGGGAATACAGCCATAATCTGTGCAGATACAATGGCTGGTGTTGGATAGAGAGTGCGCTTCCGGGCACAATGCTGGAGCATTCGGGAGTCCAGGGTCATGGCTGGACTCCTCGTAAAAAACACGAAGAGAGACTGCTGCAGGGCCAGTACCTGGGCTCCCAATACAAAGCGGAGGCCTGGGACCGTCTCACACATGATCACACCAGTCCTACTGGCATCCCCCAGACTGCTGAGCAGGTACAGCTCCACTATGCTGACCTAAAGTGGAGGAAGAGGGATCTCTTGGACCAGTGGATCCAAGATGAATGGGCCCAGAATGCTCCAGTAGTGTTTAGGTATCACGATCAAGTAGTTTGTAGCAAATATTAGCCTGAGAATGTGATAGACAGATATTAATAATGTTTGTTTTTCTCCCTTACAGCTGCAGCAGAGAGGGCTGTGAACACTGAAGCCCACGGTGACAGACTGCTGAGTGCAAATCTATTTTGCAGTATATAATCCAAATAGCTAAGAAGGAGTACATTGCATACTGCTAGTAGGTATACTCTTACTGTGTGAAATGAATAAATATAAAAGTTTGACTGACTAATATTGATGTGAAATAAAGACCCTTTCCAAAGAACTGTTGTGTTTATTCTGGTAAGTTGTTGTAGACATATATACTGCACTAATCTCTGAACCCGGAATAGTAATGTGTAAAGTATTAAACTGTGTTCCATGCAGCATTGCTTTGTGTTAATCATTGCTTTCCAGATTGTAGTAATCCAAAGGATTAATGCATAGTACAATAATTATCTGTCATGCATGAATCACAGGATTTCAAGTTCAAACTGTCTAACCAGGAGACTATTAGGCAGAAACTAGGGAAGCAAGAAACAGAAGTTCTCAAGAAGCTTATTGTGAAGGAAAATAGTTTTGTTGTAACTTTTGCACACCTAGACATGGTTCAAATCCAGGGAGTGGTACTAAGATGTTTGCGAATCTATATATAAGGAATCAGGAATAAATGTAAAAACAGTCAGGTAGTGTTAACATAAATATTCCCCACAGGTTTTATAGGTAAGGAAATGTTGCTTGTAGCTGTATGAAAGATATACTAATAAACTGTGTACAACTGTTCAATTGTCACACCACATGCCTGCAAATGACAGCAAGATAGATACATACCATATGTACTCTTCCCGAATCATACCCCTCAACTGTACAGATATTCACTGAATGTTCAGATATTTGTCTTATTTTGGTCTTTTTTACATAAATTAGTGGTGTCATGGCAAATCAGTGGCAAATTATAGTAGACTGAAGTTAGAAAATAATGATAGACATATGTGTCAAACGTCATATCCTTCAGAAAAGCCATTCAAATGCAAAACCTGTTATGCTATCAACCTTCTAAGTTTGTAAGAGCAATATCTAAAAATTGTCCATATTTATGGCCCTTTGTCCCACTCTCATGTATGGCTTTGTCCAGATGTCATGCTCTAAGAAGTTGAGAGGTATGTTCCCGATACATATCTCCCAAGTGTCATGCTGCCATGGCTAGTGGTCATGGTTGAAAATAAACCTGGATACAGGAAACCAGTTGAAATATGTCAGTAGCACACTCACATAACAGCAGGTCAGGGTACCCCACCTGTGCCAGATATGTACGCCTGACATGTATGAGTCCCCTCTAGTCATATACCCAGAGTTGTCATAGTTTACCACATACCATTACAGTCTGACAGTTTAATAGGTATGTTTGTGCTACAGAAGCTATGGGTCATAGGTAGCTGTAAAGTGAGGGCAGACCCATGGAGTATTGAGCAGTACTGCTGTGGAAAATAGAAGCATAAACAGATGTTAATGTACTTTTTGTCTCTCCCCCCACCCCTCATCTGGACCAATCTAATATTTCATGTACTATGGGTATGTTTTACTCCAAACCTAATGTTGGGACTTGTGTTACATTATCGTTATTATATTTGATAGCTTGCATGTTAACATACCTTGTTCAAATACCATTGTTGGTGGCCTGTTGCCGACAATGTTACTGGCATGCTGTTATGATGCACACTGTTGTTCTATTCCTGCATGTGTTCTGTTTGCTATGCAACTGTTCCAAATCTGTTTTATGAGGTTAATTAGAACACCCCTGCATGCTGTTATAACGAATCTTGAAATGTATTGTTCATGATAAACCAATGTAATTTGTAAAACCTCAGGTGTCTGGGAAGGCAGATCCCAGTGGATCTGCCTGTCCTGCCTCATCTAGCTATGGCACTGGGCCCCAGCATATCTGGGACCCAACCCAGATCTCCCTCCTCTGCTGGCCCTGCACCACCTTCAGGTGGAACCACCTCAGGGGATGGGGCCCGTCTCCCCCGGGGAGTGGGCATGGCCAGGAGGCTGTCACCCACCATCAAGTGTGGGCGTGGTTTGCAGCAACCTTAGATCTGAGTTTGGATATCAGCTGTGCCAGATTGAGGGCCACTTGGTGCACCCCGTGGGGAAGGCCACCCCTTCTGTCCAGCCCCAAGCACAACCACCTTTGGGGTCATGAAGGTGCAGTGGTGACTGCCCATGGGTGGGGATCTCAGTCCCACTGTAACCATATTAGGCCCATGGGCTTCAGATTCCCAACCACCCTCCCTGTCAAATGGGTTTACCCCCTCATAAGTCATATGCCACCCCTGTCTGCTGTCTTATCTATCTTATCTGTCTCCCTACCCAGACATACTTACAATCCTTCCCTAACATCCCACTCTCACCTTAAAAAAAAAGAAAAGTGCATCTGTTCCAAAAAAAAGTCTCCCCATACATAGCTGTCCATTTCACACACATGTCCACTGGACACATATAATCTGGTCCAACTGGCTTGAAAACACATTTCTGTTATCCACACCCCTCTCTCTAGGGTTTGAGTGTTCAAATTCACCTTCAAATTCTGTACAAATATACAGCTGTTGCTGTACAAGAAATGGACAGCTATGGACCTTTCCTACACCTGTCCTGTACATCTCGAGCTATCTTTCATATTGTTTTTCCCTCTGCATGCCCCTTTTTCACCAGTTCCCTATCACCCTTTTTTCTTTTCTTTTAAAGAAATTAGTATGGGAGAAAGCAGGAGTAAGTACGTTTGCACGATGCTAAGTGAAGCCAGCACAGATTAAGCCTCTATATGTTTAACTGTGTGTTGGCATTGCTTAGTGTCACACAAACCCACCCAAACCCACTTATGACTGCTTAAAACTGCTTTAATCACTCTGTTTCCATCAGCCACTGTTCTGCCTAGCAACAAAACAATCAACTCTGCCAAGTCTCAAACTGAGGGCTCTGTACACCACAATCAGAGCAATGTATCACTACACCACTTGAATTGTAATGATTACTGATGCTTTTTCAAACTTATCATGCAGTAGAATCATTGAGCAGTAGAGAGGTAAGCTCAGAACCCCTTAGTGCAATAAATCTGGACCAAGCCTGACAAAGTGGGGGGAGAAAGCCATGAAAATACGGACATATATGAAATACTGTAGCAGATAAGATGACCCAGTCGCTGCAATAACACCCTCATGTCTGTCCTAACATATATTGACTGAAATAGCACAAGTCCAACACTCAGTTACTTCTTACTAGTTAGTGACTGAAATCCTCATATCATCCCACTGATGTGCCAGAAATACACAACACTTATGGGGGCCAGGCAACAGTACATCCTACAAATATCTGGACATAACATCACATTAGGGAAACTACACTTAGCTGTTAACCATGTCATGGAGCACCGTCCAAAGTCAGACTGACACAACATTAACCCAAATCTGCTATGGGGAATTACACATGTACTGGCAAATATATCAGACACTACAGGGATGTAACAGCACTGAAAAACAGGCACCAATGTGAAAGTACATACTCACAACCAATTCCACCACAGTCACAGTGACATACTGGTAAGCCAAAGGAACAGTACAGTATAAGGACTGTTTGAACAAAAACATCTCAACATGTTTGCTACTCACACACTACCCCTACATATACTGGCCGAATTCACAGTGTAATATGATGCCTAACCATAGTATGGAACATGTCTCAGTCTGCCCCTACAAACATATACAGCCAGTCAATAGACCACCAGAAACTGGAGCAGCATGCACAGACAGTTAGAAAAGGAGCCATAACACATGCATCTACACCCCTCCTACACAGGCCAAATAACATTGACACACTACACTGCTACACAATCCTGAAAGTCTGTCAACAATCACCAGAAATACACAGACCTCTCAACTGTTCAGAGTCTTGCTGAATGTCCAGGCTTTGTCCTCATATATAAGGCCTCTTACACATAACATGTCTGGCAGTCTGATACATCACTAGGATGGAATCAGGAATGAATGCACTAAATAAGGATATACCCTACCTATCACCCTCTTACTGCATGACATCTGGACAAAGCCTGACATACTTAGGGGACAGAGGCCCAAAAACAGGAGCATATATGAAATATTGCTGCTATAAACTGAGGCAGTTGCTGATGTAACAGGGTTAGTTGTAGCATATCTTTTCTGAGGGATATGAAGTCAAAAACACAAATGGATGATACCATTTACTGACTGCAAGCCCCACAGCATACTACTGATTTTCCAAAGACAAAAAATGTCTGAGGATCACACCAAACATGAGAGTCCAAAATCTGGCCATTCTGCGGATAACCCTACAGTTGACGTATGTCAGCCACATAACACTGTCAGACTTAAAATCATGCAGAAAAGCCATGTTCCACACAAACCCTTGTTAAACTAGCATTAATTCAACTGTATAACAGGAATACTTACATTATTTCCTTATGTCTGGTACATTCTCCCCCATTTTGTTGGGGTGTCTCCACAGTTTTCATTGCAAGAGGTATTTCCAACTACCCTCTGTGATGCTGTTTTTCACACACCTCCATGAAGTCCTCCTCACAGACAAGGAAAAGGGCCAATGCTCACATGACCTACTCAAGGATAGGAGTGCGTTGCCATGCCATTGGCTATATGAATAACAACACAGCTGTCCTGCATGCAATTACCAAGTGAGGGATACCAATTGGTGCACAGGCCATGAGCTGCTTATGAGCAATACCTACAAAAGGCTAGCTGCTGCCTATGCAAAACAGATGTATATCCTACATCTGGGAGGGAGGGAGGAGAGAGAGAGAGAGAGAGAGAGAGAGAGACACACACACACACACACACACACACACACACACACACACACACACACACACACACACACACACACACACACACATACACACACACACACACACACACAGACTAAAAAACCAAGATACACACAGTGGAATAAAACCAACCATACTTGGAAAAAAGGTATGTCAAACAAATAAGCATGTAATAGAATGCAGTAGGGGTATGTAATAATGGGAAATAGAAAGTTCAACAAATATGTCTCACCAAGATTTGCTGTACTGATATAGTGCTGATCAGAACCTATGGCCATAGCAACTGGGTCTGTCTGCAGTGACATAGATCACAGCTCAGGCCTCTGAGTCACCCCAGGAAAGGATGGCTCACATATGACTACTACTGGAGTGTGTGATGAACAATACTGACTGTGACACTGCTAGGCCAGCTACTGCGATGCCTTAGATATCCATATGTAAAAGTGTGAATACAACTATGATATCCATGTCTGTCCAAGAAATGTGAGAGACTGATACAGGGTATTTGTATATTGAAATATTATTGCAGATGTGTGTGTTGAACTGCATGTGATATACTGAGCTGATACCATTCAACTGTCCAGTGTTATGCACACTGACCATATGTGTGCCTCATGTTTGTAGTAATTTATTCAGAGTTGTGTTATGTCTGGAAAATCATTGGCAACCAATGAAGACTGAAATTACATCTCCTTTCCTTTCTTTTGGCTGTTCCCATTAGAGGTCGCCACAGTGGATCATCTTTTTCCATTTCCTCCTGTCCTCTGCATCTTGCTCTGTCACACCAACCACCTGCATGTCCTCTATAACCACATCCATACACTTTATTATACACCTTCCTCATTTCCTCTTACCTGGCAGCTTCATGCTTACCATCCTTTTTCCAATATACTCAGCATCCCTCCTCAGCACATGTCCAAACCAACATAATCCCACAACTCTCTGGCTTGGTCTCCAAACCCTCCAACCTGGGCAGACTCTCTAACATACATATCCATAATCCTGTCCACCATTGTCACATCCAGTGCAAATCTTAACATCTTTAACTCTGCCATGTCCAACTCTGGTTCCTGCCTTTTTGTCAGTGTTACTGTCTCCAACCCATATAACATAGCAGGTCTCACTACCATCTTGTAGACCTTCCCTCTCACTCTTAATGGTACTTGTCTGTCATAAATTACTCCTGACACTCTTCTTCACCCTCCCCATCCTGCCTGTACTCTCTTCTTCACCTCTCCCCCACATGCTTCATTACTATGAACTGTTGATCCCAAGTATTTAAACTCATCCACCTTTTCAAACTCTACTCCCTACATCCTCTATCCTCCCTCCCATTCACAAACATATATTCTGTCTTAGTCCTGATGACCATAATTCCTCCCCTCTCTAGAGCATATCTCCACCTCTCCAGGGTCTCCTCAATCTGTCCCCTAGTCTCACTATGGATCACAATGTCATCTGTAAACATCACAGTCAACTGGGACTCCTGTCTGATCTTGTCTGTCAACTTGTCCATCACCACTGGAAATAAGAAAGGGCTCAGGGCTGAACCCTGATGTAATCCCACCTCCACCGTAAATACACCTGTTACCCCCACCACAGAACTAACCACTGTCACACTACCCTTGTACATATCCTGTAGCACTCTTACAGATTCCTCCACTACTCCTGACTTCCTCATACAATACCACAACTCCTCTCTAGGAACCCTGTCATATGCTTTCTCTAAGTCCACAGACACAACACAACTCCTTCCGACCTTCTTCATATTTCTCCATCAATAATCTCAGAGCAAACATCACATCTGTACTGCTCTTTCCTGGCATGTAACCATGCTGCTGATCACCAGTCCTCACCTCCCTTCTTAACCTAGCTTCCACTACTCTTTCCCATAACTTCATGCTGTGACTCATCAGTGTTATCCCTCTGTAGTTACTACAGCTCTGCACATCACCCTTATTCTTATAATTGGCAACCAAACACTTTTTATCCACCCCTCATGCTCTTTGCCATGCACCTCATCTCCTTATACTCTTGTTTACTTTCTTCATCTCTCTGACAATCTCACTTCTTCTTTGCCAGCCTCTTTCTCTGTATACTCCCCTGTACTTCCTTATTCCACCACCAGGTCCCCTTGTTCACCTTCCTCTGTCCAGATGACACACCAAGCACATTTCTAGTTGTTTCCCTTACTAGTTGTGCTGTAGTTACCCAGATATTCAGTAACTCTTCACTGCCACCCACTGCCCGTCTTAACTCTGCCCTGAACTCAACCTCACAATCACCATTTTTCAGTTTCCACCATTTCATCCTGGTCGCTGCCCTCACAGTCCTCCTCCTCTTCTTGATCACCAGCATCATCCCACAGACCAACATTTCATGCTGCCTAACTTACACTTTCCCCATCACCAATTTACAGTTTCCAATCTCCTTCAAACAGGCCCTCCTGCATAGGAGATACTACGCTTTTGTGCATCTTCCGTCACTCTTGTATGTTATCCTATTCTCCTCTGTCTTGTTAAAATATGTATTCATCACAGCCATGCCCATCCTTTTTAAAAACTCCACCATCATCTCACCTTCTGTATTCCTTTGCTTAACACCATGCCTACATATCACTTCTGCATCATCTCTGTTCCCTTCACCAACATGCCCATTGAAATCTGCTCCAATCACCACTCTCTTACCCTTGGGTACAGTTATCACCATTTCATCCAACTCACGTCAAGATTTTTCTGTCTCATCCATCGCACACAGAACTAGCGGAGCATATGCACTAACAACAGTCATAATTACACCATCAATCTCCAGCTTCATTAACATCACTCTGTCTGACACTCTTTCACCTCCAAAAACACCCTTACCATATTGTTCCTTCAGGATAACCCCTACACCATTTCACCTCCCATCCACACCATGATAAAACTATTTGGACTCAACTCTGATACACCTAGCCTTATGCCCCTTCCATCTGGTCTCTTGCGCACACAATATATCAACCTTCCTTCTGTACATCATATCAGATAGCTCTGTCCCCATACCAGTCATACTGCCAACATTAAAAATTCCTACCTTCACCAACACACTCCTAGCCTTTCTCCTCTCTTCCTGCCATATGAGCATCGGACATCCTCCGGGGTATGTCTGTGAATGTAAAGGCTACTGTGCTGTCAAATAACTTAAGTGTGTTACAGCAATATTAAGAAAGTTTCACTAATTATGGCCCATCTCACCCCATGTATGTATGGCATCCTCCAAATGTCCTGCTCTAACAGGTTGTCAGGACTGACTGAGCAGCAAGAGTGCAACTACAGTGTGCAATACTGACATAGAACAGAAATGTATATCAGGTATTACCTGTGCACATCTATGTATGAGTAGGTGTACCTGGCTGCCTCATAACAACAGACATGGGATGCAAAATGTCGGGTAAATAAGCTGTCCATGTTGTACATGTGTGTATAACATGTACATGTTGTACATGTGTGTAATCTCAGTTTCTGTACATCCAACAGAGTTAGATTTCTACAGCTACTGGTTGTTGCATTGGCTTTACACAGACATAGGTACTAGAATAAGCATGATTATCAGGTTGAAATTTCAGAGGTGTCCAACTGTGTTATGACCTTGTGTCCATGCCTACTACAAACAGCCATATGACCACCCACATAGCTGCATGGACTCAGCAATACTTTACCTGTAAAACCTGTCTCCACCAAAGTAGAGTAATCCCCTTTGCTGGACAGCAGCAATACACAAACCACATAAGTGGTCACTATATCAGCTGTACAGGTCAGAGTTGGAGCAGGCACCAACTTGGCATTGAGTCAATCTTTGTCTGAACGAGCCTATAAGGTCACAGGTGGATTACTGCAAGGCAAACTATGAGTACAAATTGGACACATCCACCAAGGGCAATCACAAGGCCGTTTTCACATACATCTGCAATCTCAGAGGCAAAAACCCAATCCACCTTGTAATGGTGGTCAATCACACTACATACACACACACACACACACACACACACACACACACACACACACACACACACACACACACACACACACACACACCGTAGCTATAGCCAACCCGTTTAGGGCAAAGATCACCCCCCCCCCAGCTCACCATCAGTGTAGATGGATATGCACGGCACCTGCACTCCTCCCATGATCATCAGGGAGCAGGTGCATACTGCCTTATCAAAGTCGACAAAAGCAAGTCTCCATGGGACCTGAGAACATTCCTATCTGTATCCTACATGAACTCAGGCATATTCTTCCAGCTCCATTGCACTCTGTATGTAAGCAAAGCCTGAGCACCATTGAAATCCCATCTGTAAGGAAGATGGACACTGTCATTCCTCTACACAAATGTGAATGATGAATGCTGGTTTATGCAATGTACTGGCCCTCATTGGGGGGAACATGACACATCAGGACTAGAAGTGCAATGCAGGTTCATACTGTGCTGATAGATGACAGGGATATGATGTGGTTGTAAGTGGTGGCTAATGATAGGCAATATTGATGTGCTGGCTCTTTAAATAACTCTGGGCAATGTTAGAGGTCCTGTGATGTGTTTCCCTGTTTATGTCTTCGAGGTGCCATGCAGCGTCAGTCAGCGTACACAGCAGAGTAAAATGCAGCCATTACTGAAGTAATAATACAGCACCGTGCATTGCTATTTGTCTGGAGCTGACAAAATCTGCGGGAGTGGACTGCCCTTTGGGACGACATTCTCCACAGAGTGAAGACATTGGGCCACCATGGCCGCACATATGATCAGGTCAGGCATCAGGCAACTGACCTGATACATCGTGCCCAGCAAAGGGCTGCTGCCATGGCCATGGACTGTTCCACCACAGGTGGGGGCCCTGCTATGCAGGCCCCACTTACACCAATGGAGGAGCTCCTTGCTAACCTTGGGGCAGCCCTCACACAACAACTAACACATGAAACACCAGTCATGGAGGTGAGTGGCACCCAGGCAACAGGTGAGGACCATCCAGGTAAGGCCACAGTGCACATCAATTTAATCATGTAGCAGTCATACTGTCTTCAATAGAGTATCTAGATGCATATATCAGTTCAAACTGTATTTGTGGGTGGGGTTTAGTAATGTATGCAAGTGCAAATCTATGGCGAGGGACAGCAAACTGTGGACTATCATAGTTTGTACTGTTAGTAATCCACAAACACGGGCACAAGAAGAACCAACACCAGCTAAAAGCCTGAACGCAGGTTTATTGAGTAACAACAGACAGCGTTTTCGCTACAGAAAAAAGTAGCTTCCTCAGAGGTTTACAAAATACAAAAAGCAACACCCTTATAGCTCCGATCTAACACATTTAGTGGTTACATCACTTCCGTTAGATCAGGAGCATCATCCAAGGGAATAAATTCAAAGTGCACTATTTAGTAAAGCAAATACCTTACAAGTCAAATAAAATTTGCATTATATAGCTAAAACATTGTTGTTAATTAAACATAACAAATAAATAAATATTTATTTATATCTATGTCACAAAGTTATTAAAACGACATTTTAAATGTGCATAAGCACGCTATCATAGTGCCTATTATTACACATTTAACATGGTCAGTATTTTATTCAGTGCAAACTTCGTAGACAAATAAAACTCTATGTACATCTCTAAATACACGTGCAAAAGCACATATGCAACCTGAGTCACATAAGCATCAAGAAGTATAAAAAAGTATGTGTATGTAAATGCAGAAATATCTCTCTGAAATACTAGTTTAAGTATTTTAAATGTATACTCATGTACATCATTCAACTATCTATTTTTATATTTATTTTTATTTTTATTTTTATTTGTACACTTTGATACATTAACCTAACCAGCCATTTAGTCACAACTCTCAAAAACTGTAAAGAGTCTTAGTTTCAAAAAATGGCTGGACCATAGCTAAAAGCCTAAGACAGTTGAAACATTCATAAAAAAGGATTCCCTATCTTTGGAGCACTACTTTTAAAAACTAAAAGCTTAACAGCTGACAAGTTAGTCCCTAACATAATTCTTATATAAGAACAAAAACTAAGGAATAAACCTTATTATAACTACCATTCTATCTCATATAAGATTTTAGTTTCAAATATGGAGCAATATTACAGCTTTCATTTAAGCCTGGGAAATTGAAGGCATCTAATTTTAATTGCCTTAATAATTCTCTGGTTTCTAGTATGATAGACGTCGGACCCCCTCTTACAGGTGTAGGTAAATGTTCAATCCCCATGAATTGAAATGAATGTCCTGGATTGTTTACTACGTGTTTAGCAAGGGCATTTTCACATTTTGCATTTTTAATTGCATAATTATGTTGGTAAATACGTTGTTTAAACTTTCTATCTGTCTTACCAACATAAAATCCAGGGCAACAAGTGCAAAAAGCAATGTAAATTATGGACATTGTGTCACAGTTAATTCTGTGATTGATGTAATATTTATTGCCCAATACACTAAATGTACTCCCAGTCTTTATATGTGAACAATAATTACATGCACCACACGTAAAAGACCCCTTAGATCTCCTACTCCTCCTAAATAAATATTTATTTATTTATTTGTTATGTTTAATTAACAACAATGTTTTAGCTATATAATGCAAATTTTATTTGACTTGTAAGGTATTTGCTTTACTAAATAGTGCACTTTGAATTTATTCCCTTGGATGATGCTCCTGATCTAACGGAAGTGATGTAACCACTAAATGTGTTAGATCGGAGCTATAAGGGTGTTGCTTTTTGTATTTTGTAAACCTCTGAGGAAGCTACTTTTTTTCTGTAGCGAAAACGCTGTCTGTTGTTATTCAATAAACCTGCGTTCAGGCTTTTAGCTGGTGTTGGTTCTTCTTGTGCCCGTGTTTGTGGATTACTAACTGGTGCTTCTTCTTGTTCATTTCATAGTTTGTACTGTACTTGTGCAGACACATAGCATTCATCTTGTACCAATGCCAAATATGAGACTGGTGAAAATACCTCTCTCCTACAGCTACATAGGTACCTCTGGTCTGCATGTGGGGCAGCAGCCTGAAGCTGGTGAGTATGGGATTTTCCTGTTGTGGCTCACCAGTACCCCAGGAATGTTAAGGTCATGCATGTGACCATGCACACAACTGTTACTCTCAGCTATTTTGCAATATCTGCATGTTCACTTGTGGCTGGGTTAACTGCATTGCATCACAGTAGTCATCACAGGGGCCTATTTGCAGGAGATGTCACATAACTGTAGCATACCTCATAGCCTGTCATTGCAGAAAATCTGGACAAAGACTGACAAAATGTGGGGGGGTGAAGGCCGAAAACTAGGGACATATTTTATAAATTAGTGTTATACAGTGCATATAAATGGTGTACACACACCTATTAGAATGCCAGGTATTTGTGACATACAAAAATGAGAGCACAATACCATATTTCTGAACCCTTACAACCTTTCATGTGACCTATAACCTGTACAATCTAATTGTAAAACAAATAACTCTATTAATGGAACAATTATGACATATAAAAAAATTACAAGAAGCTAGATGCATACATGTGCACAGGCTGAAGCTAATGCTGTGTTGAAGCAGCTTTCGATATTATTACAGCATTACATATTCTTGGGTACTCACCTGCCAATAATTACAGAGACTCTTTGATTAACATCAAATAAAGGTCAGGCGTCCTACCAGGATCATCCTAAATTCACTCAGTTGCCTGTTACAGCAACTGCCATAGTTCGCATACATCTTATGAAGCAGCAAAAGAATCTCATTTGTGAGAGGCATCAGCCTGGAGAAGGGTACACACACATTTACGCAGCATTGCATATACCATGGAACACAGTGAAGACAGTCATCACATGGTGGTGGAAATATGGGGCAACAATGACATTGCAAAGAACTGGACATCCTTCCAAATATGTGGAAAAGACAAGTCCCAAACTGGTCAGGGAGGCTGTCAAGAGACCTACAGCAACACAACAGGAGTTGCAGAAATCACTGGCAAGTACCGGTTGTATACTACATGTGACAACAATCTCCTGCATTCTCCACATGTCTGGCCTATGGGGTAGGTTTTAAAGATGGAAGCCTTCTCTCACACAGAACAACATCCATGTCTGATGGATTTCTCAAGAAAAATACATCATGTCCCCCAGTAGCATGTGGGGAAATGTGTTATGGTGTAATGAGACCAAAGTTACACTTTTGGCCACAATACCAAAAGGTTTATTTGGCACAAGAACAACACTGTGCATCATCAAAAGAACACCATATCCATGGTGAAGCATGTTGATGGCAGTGTCCTGCTTTGTAGCTGCTGTTTATAAGCTGGAAGTGGGCCTGTAGCCAAGGTGGAGGGGATTAGGAAGAGTTCAAAATACCAGTCTCTTTTGACCCAAAATGGTCATGTGTCTGCTAGAAAGCTGTCGGTGGAGAGGACTTACACCTTTCCGTACAACACTGACCCATACTATACATCAAAAATCCATAAAAGAATGTCTTCACAGAAGACAATCAACGTTTTAGAAGGGCCTAGCCACAGTCCACACATACATCCAATAGAGAATCTATGGGGTGCCCTGAAGAGGCCTGTGCAAAAGTGATGCCCTCGCAATCTGACAGAGTTGGAGGGTGTCTGCAAGGGAGAGTGCACAAATATGCTACATCGAGATGTGCCATGCTGATACACACCTTTCCAAGAGGACTGACTGCTTTTATGAAATCAAAAGGTGCTTTAACAAAGTATTAGTTTAAGGGTGTGCACAGTCATGCAACCAGCCTATTGTACACATTTCAACTTCTATGTTACCCCTAACCAATGTGGGTGTTCTTCAATTGGATTGCACAGGTTATAGGTAACATTAAAGGTGGGAAATGTTATCACATGTTTTCTGTGGTCTCATGTTATATATCAGACAAACCTGGCATGTTAACAGGGGTGTCTACACTTATAATATCCACTGTAAGCTTAGAAGGCTGTTAGTGTAACCGGTTCTGTTGTAATATACATGTACTGCAGGTTTTGAAGTGTGAGACTCAAAATATGTCATTAAATAGTAACACCAGTCCTTATATCATCCCAGTAATGTGTCAGACAAATACAGGATTTATGACAAACAGACCAGAAATATGAGCCACACATGCAGACATTTAGTGAAACTCTGCACAGTTGAGAGGTATGTTCTGTAGGAGTTGCCACTGTGCTATACAGGTGAACAGCAATTATGTGTACATGGGTACAGTGTATGCTACTTGAAGGCCCATCACCTACTAACACTACTCACATATCACAGAGGTGTATATAAGTTGTAACAGGAAGTGGAAAGAGCTGCACTGCATGATGCTGTGGGCCTGTCCATGGTGTGTATGTAGTGGTCTGACTGTGTTGTGAATGTAACCAGTTTGCTATTGTGAGGTCTGTTTAATGCCTGTCTGCCACCTCACCTGTATGTGTCTGCATGTGTGTGCGTGCATGTGCATGGATGTGTGTGCATGTGTGTGCTTGTGTGTGTGTGTGTGTGTGTGTGTGTGTAGCAGCATACTGTATAGTGCAGGTATTGATTTATATATGTTGTCTTTCTCCCACAGGTAGTCATGGTGGTCGCAGTCCCTCCCACTCACTTTCTGATGTCAGTGTCTCTGCAGACTCTGGCAATGATGTTGTCATATTTAGGCACAGGTGGTGTTGTCAGGGACTGAATCTGTGCCATCAGTTGGCATGCAACACTCATCCAAAATGCCCCCCACACACAGTCACAGTGCCCACACATGCCCCATCCCCAGCAGCCATAGATGATAGACACTTGGCAGTTGGTGGCATGGAACAGGCTAGTGTGGTGACTGTGGCAGGTGTGAGTGTACACACTGCCCATAGCCAGAGTGCAGGTGAGGTCCCACGCAGGCAGATGGACATGGGTGCTTGCAGGAGGACTGCTACTCATCAAGCCGCTGTCGCAAGTGCCACAGTAGGTGTCACCAGATGCATGTTTTGGGTTGTCATGCATGCACAGGCATGTAGTGAATGCAATGCCAGACAAATACTTAGGGTGGTGGATGCAACTCTTCCTGGTTTTTGTGACGACATGCATGACCTTGTTGAGGCCAAACCTCAAAATACTGAGGTCATGAATAAACAGTGGGGTGAGACCTTGGCAATCCTTGACCATGGCATGTCTGTGCTAGAGCATGTGGTAGGAGATGGGCATCAGCCATGTGGACATAGGTCAGCATCAACTTCAGCTGAGAGTCTACGGGGCCATGCACCTTCACATTCTGTAGTGGCAGTGACACCAGCATTACCAAAGAGGGGATGCTGTCCACATCACAACAGAGCAGGCCATGGGCATGTGGTCCTAGCCAGTCCAGTCAGGGACACGGATCCAGCAGACAGCAATCACCATCAGGAAGCAATACTGCATCTGGCCTTGGGCCTGGTGGTGGCAGTGAGACCCCTGGCAGGACCAGTTCATGTGTCCATGGCCGGAGATGGTGAACTGGACACCCTGTCATGTACAGTTCACAGCTGTTCAACATACCCCTGTGTAGGGCAGCCACATGGTGTGATTGTGTGCATACACACACACACACACACACACACACACACACACACACACACACACACACACACACACACACACACATCTGTATCACAGGCAAGTCACCTCCAGACACACACAGCACCTCTGTACAGCCCACCTATAGGATACCCCTCCAAACACACACACATGAATGCCAACCATATGGCCCAGCCTAGCCCTCTGGCAAACCCACACCACAACCTGTGCATATGATGATACCTGTGCCACATCCCTGTCATCCATACCATTGATGCAGGGACAGGCTAATATGAGTCTTATGCACAGGGTGAATATAGTACAGTGTAGCTATGTAATACTATTTACGGTACTGTCTGCTTGCATTTGTTATGGGTACACATAAAGGTGTATGCACCTTATTAGCCATGATGTATTATTGCTGTTAGTACCACTGACTGAATGTAGTCTGACATGCTGTATTCTGTTTGTGTTTCGGGTGTCTGTAGGCTGTGGCCCTGCAGACAATACCAGTGTGGAGTATGGCAGACCATGTCATAGCCAAGGTACAGCTTTATATGTACATTTACCAGGTGTGTATGCATGCAGCTGTGTGTGATGGACACTGTTGTCAGACATGTGACCTGGCATACATACCCCTTGTCACAGACAGGTAGCCTTCACCTCAGTGTTGTGTAGTACCACAGGCTCATACATGTGGAAGAGGTTACTGGAGTACTATCAGTAGGTTTCTCACCAGCTTAGCCATTATATTGACCACAACAGATTCACATGTCAGCATCTGTTGCCCCTGCCATTTCTTTACCATACACTCAACCCTGATGTAGTTGGTGAGGGCATGCATGGTACTGTGTATGACAGGTTTGTGGTATGCATTCCTGAGTTCACATGATGGAAGAGGGAGACAAAATGGTATATCCTTTGCATAAACCCAGTAAAGACTGACACAGGGGATGTGCATACAGTAGCACAAACACAGTTGGCAATGGACAGATTCATAAACCTACATATCCACTTTAATGTATTATAGTGCTACATACACATGGCATGCCCCACATGGATTAAATGCATGGGACATAACCCATTAACTTTTACAACACGTAATGTTGTGAATGCCTTCATGGATGGTGAGATAACCCACCAGAAATAGCAATTGGAGTTATCTATTGCTCTTACAAGTCTTGACAAGTGATAGGGTAACAGGCATTGTATCAGCATAATGTTTCAGTCAGGTATGATAGGTGATACTGGCATGTGTGTCACTATGCTAACTGTGACCTATTTGGAAACAATATCACATACATGGCCATTGTTAGGGGGCACAGACCACATATGGGTTGCAAACATCCAGATATTCTGTAGACATCTGTACAGATGACTGCAATGGCTTGTACAACAGTTTATCATGCTGCATGTGAGGCAGATGCCATTAACACACTATATAAAGTAATCCCATCAGGAGGTGGTAAACAGGTGTGAATGGTCCACACATCAGAATGGTATGACCCACGTATGATATGATTCTCAACACACACACATACTCACACACACTTGCCAGATCTGAGAGTAGAACCCCTTGCTTATCTAATGATTTGTACTATAGTGTCACACAGTTATTGCATGCACTACGGAGCTTACTAGGCTGATAACTGGCTAAAGGTGCTGATAAGGGGGATGACATCAGCAGGACTGATAAAGTGGGGCACTGGGTGGGAAACTTATCATAATACTTCTTCTTACAAACATACACACTTACACACACAGCTTTACCGGATCTGAGAGTAGAACCCCTGCCTAGCTAGTGATTTGTACTATAGTGTCACATGGTTATCTCACACGCTATGGAACTTATTGGGCTGAAAACTGGCCAAAGGTGCTGATAAGGGGAATGACATCAGCAGGACTGATAAAGTGGGGCACTTCATGGGAAACCTATCAAAATTCTTCTTCTTACAAACATGCACACTCACTTATACACACACATTTGCCAGATCTGAGAGTAGAATCCCTGCCTATCTAGCGATTTGTACTATGGTGTCACACAGTTATAGCATGCACTAAGGAGCTTACTGGGCTTACAATTGGCCAAAGGTGCTGATAAGGGGAATGACATCAGTAGGACTAATAAAGTGGGGCACTGTGAAGTGCTCTGGGAGGGAATGGCCTAAAATTGTTTCACCTACAAATAAAAAAACACACACTCCCTCACACACAACTGTCGCACACACATACTTGCCAGTATTGAGATTAGAACCCCTACCTACCTAGTTATTTGTACTATAATGTTATACAGTTATCCCACATGCTACAGAGGTTATACGGCTGATAGGTGTCCAATAGTACTTCTAAGGTGAATGACAGCAGCAGATCTTATGAAGTAGGGCAATGTGAACTGGACAGAGTGTAAACAGTCTCCTAATACTTAGACCTATGGACGGGCACACACACACACACACACACACACACACACACACACACACACACACACACACACACACACACACACACAGGCAGGTGATGTGATATTATAAACCCAACCTCAATACTATTACACAATGGGGCTCACCTTTCTCACCTTTTATGCTGGAATGTGCAACTGTTTACAACTGGCATTCCACTGTTCACAGCAGGACATCACTGTATTCCATTCAGGGTATCCGTGTGTATGACTGACTCTGTCTGTGTCCCCCTGCGTCTCTCTCTCTCTCTCTATCACTGTCTGTGTCTCACTGCCCGACATTTATGTGTGTGTATGCTTGACATATGTTATCTGTTTCCCATATATATGTGTGTGTATCTCATGCAACAGTTGCAGATATATCACATGTGGGCCATCTACAGCTAGCTGAGGGTAATCCTGTCTGATATGTGTTTGTGGAGACAGCTGAGGTGTACATAGCTGTCTGTATGCACAGATATATATATATACAATACAGTCATATATTCTGATGTGGGTTCTAATATGTCCTGTGATTCTCTAAATGTAGGAGCATGCCCAGTGTGACCTTCTATTGTTAGAATGGGACTCCATTACAGAGATAGGTGTACACCAGTCCACGGTTTTGTGTGCTATAGCCATACCTTTCAGGAGTACACAGGTCTTTCCTCAGGGTAATGGGTTTGTTTAGCAGACATTTTCTAACATATATGTAGTCTGACACTGCAATGTATTGTGTCATTACCTAGTGGCAGACATCCTCAGATCATCACAGTGCTTTACTAGAGGAATACTAGCTGTATGATGTATAGACCAATATTATGAAGGCAGCTATGTACATTCTTGCCCAACAAGGCTATTTGTGAGGTGTGGCTACAGCCAGTTGAGTGATGATGTGCTGTGTAATCAGTCCAGCAAACTGGTGATATATTGGCTGGTGATCTCCTGCTTGTGTGGTATCTTTCTGACCTGAGATGTCATATCCTTGTGTGGCCATACCTCTCACCTGTACATTTTAATAATTGAAGAGTGATGTTGCAAAATAATGTCAGACATTACTCTTTCAGACTACATAACCTTCAGACAATTTCCACTACTGCAAACCCCTCATCCTATCAACTTTCTCAGTATGTAAGGGCGATATTTACAACACATGCCTATCATTGTGGCTTTGTTCCACTTTTATTTCTGCCCTTGTCCAGACATCTTGCTGACAGAGGTTAGAAGTTATGGGTGTGGGTACAGAATGCAATCTATAGTGCAGGCATGTCCATTATATGTAAAAGCAAACATAAGAAAAAAGATTATATTGAATAACCACTGGCAACAGTACCAAAAAGTGCTTATATTCACAAAAGCCTTGGCACCTTGGCTGCACATCCTTCAAGATGTCCATTATATGTGCAGCATATTCCACATAGCACTGTGACTTCCAAGTATGTCAATGGTAGAGCAGTGGGTGTCACTTACATGCATAACTGTTGGCACTGCAGTTATCTGCACATGGCCCTGTCAAAGACAGCACTGTACCTATGGCACTACATGACAACTGCCAGGAGAACATGCTGGCCAGATCCTGACAGTATTAACCACACATACACATAGCTCATTCACCCCAGCATATTGTGGACAGGCAACATGTTTTCATGTCTATTGGTACAGCCCTGCCAATGTGTGCTATGCTTCTATTTCCCTACAAACATACAGGTTACTTAATTTCTGTGGGTTTATGGGGACAGGTCACATCTTTCAACTCTACACATTTGCACAGACTGTAATGAGATTTGCTTTACATTTTGGTTCCATTTACCATACTATTGTGCCCTGTCTTGGGGACTAGAAGCATATCAGTAATGAGCAGAGGTGAGATTGTAATGGCATACATTTGATTTTCAGACTTCTTACCCTTAATAGCCTTACTGCAACTGTGAGTCCTGCTGTTCTATCACCGTATGAGTCTGTAGGAGGTAATTCAACATTGCTACCATTTGTGTGCCTTTACCAGACATTTCTCCCTGGTTTTCTACAGCTGACTTGCTGTGTGTGTGGTGTGTGAGGGGTGGGTATGGGACCCACACACTGACATCCAAGCCTGTGACCTATGACTCCCCCATTAGTTGTCCACACACATATACTGCAGTGGGATTTGCCATCTTGGGTACTACTGCATAGTGTGTGGTGGCCAGTTTTGGACAGACATTTCCTGGTGTCCCACATAGCTGTCAGTTGTGTGCTGCTATCCCAATAGGCCACCCCATTCCCTTGCATGCAGGGAGCATTACCATAGATATGCTAGCAAAACATACTAGTCCATTCATTTATTGTTAAGAAGACTGACTTACCTTGTGCCTGCAGCAATTGTGAGGATGGTGCTTGATGGCCGCCTATGTTGGATGCAAACAGTACACTGCCTATACATGGTATATTACAGGTAATGTGATGGGTGTGTCATCCATTTTACTGTGTGCAAATCAGAGAGAGGTGTCAGTCCCTGGGGTCCCTACAGTGTTAGTGTGTATGCTATGCATTGCCTCTTTGCCAAGGCTTGAGCATACTGGGCATGGGTCCATCTGCCTACAGGAGCAGGCTCAGGGTCTTCCTCCTCTGGGTCCCTTTGTGCCTGTGGGGACCTTGGAAATGGTGGTGGGCTGTGTGGCCCTTCCCCATGCTGTTCCTACAGTAGCTGTTTCCACAGGATCATATTATGTAGCATGGCACATACTATGAACATGTATGCACATGTGGCTGGAGAGTACTGCAAGGCTCCACCAGATATGTCAATGGAGCGGAACCATGACTTGAGCATCCCAAACATATGCTCCATAATGATCCTGGTTTGTGGCCTCATTATGGCATTCTTGTTCAGGTGTGTGTGCATTTCTGATGGGTGTCATCAGCCACGGCACCAGTGCGTAGCCAGCATCCCCCACCAGATGGCCATATGGGATGTCCCCGCTGCCAAATGCCTGGCACAGCTGTGACAAATGCCAGATGTGGGAGTCGTGATAGCTTCCAGGGCTGCCAGCACACACATTCATGAAAATGCCCTGGTCATTGCACACAACCTGGCAGTTGATGGAGGGGAATCCCTTGTGGTTTATGTAGACCCTTCCCTGTTCACCGGGTTGTGCTTTGATGCGGATATGCATGCAGTCTATGGCACCCAGTACCTCCGGGTATTCTGCTACCTGATGGAAGAGATGCATATTGCTGGTCCTCTCCTCACGGTTGTTGGGGAAGTAAATGTGCTTACCTGCACTTGGTAGCATGGCATCCAGGAACTGGTGGAGCACCCTGGATGCCTATGCCTGTGAGACCCCCATGATGTCCCCAGTAGGTCTTTAGGAAGTACCTGTAGCAAGAATTCTTAAGGCTACACATACCTTGGTATTCACTGGGATGGATTCCCCTCTGTTGCCTCTAGGTCTGAGTTGAGGCCGGCACAGCTCGGTGATTTACTTTAGTATGTTTCTGTCCACCCTGTAGTGCTCTACTATCTCCAGATCATGTAGCCTCTGGTAAGTTATCCTGTGTCTGAACACTCTTCTTCACCTCCTCAGTCTGTGGCGGTTGTCAGCATTATCCTACTCTCCGCACCTCTAGCACATACTGATGGATCAAAGCAATGCCAGCCTCTAACATTTTTCCAGTTAAAATTCCCCCACATTTGTACACCAATGGTGCAGAGTTTGTGGAAAAAAACAGACTGTAAGGTGTTTCCATAGTTTATACTGTTGCACTGCAGATGCTGCCTGTATGATTGGCTGACTATGATGCATTCCACCTGCTAGCTATGTAATTTGTTCTTTATTGCTTTTATTCTACTATTTTCCTTTTTTTCCCCTTCCCATTTCCTCCCCTTTTAAGCCCTGAGGCATGCTGTGCAGACCCGGTGCCCAAATGTAAACAGTCCTGCTATTTCCAGTTTTTCTTTTGCTTTTGTTTTAGACTAAACAGTCTTGCTACTTCCGTTTTTTTTTTTTTTTTTGTTTGTTTTTTTAGATTGGGTGTGTACCAAGGAAACCTGTTTAGCTAAAGTAAACACAAAGAAATGGCCCTCCCTGGATGCGAACACTCTCTTCATTTCATGGAATAAGTCAATACAGCCTCAGACACACCCCATTGCTTAGCTGTGCTTAGCTAGGCTTATCGGTGCACCACAGGGCTCCAGTGTGCTTACACCATGTCTGACACACCTCGTTTTCACGTCTTTTGCTCTTCCTAGTTACACGGTCGTGCTATAGCACTTACATGGTTAGGTGCAGTTTGGCACTTAGAAGATTTTTTGTGATACAGTAAATTTCCCCTCATTTGCATACCCCACTGCCTTAGTCCATAGTTACTGCACTATCCCAGAGCATTTCCCCTTGACAACTACTGTTCCTTGATATTGTTTTGATTCTGCATGCCATAGACTATAATGGCAAAATGCAGATTTCCCTTAAAATTGAGTTTTCACATTTTTTAAAAATTTTCGGCACCATCGGTTTGCGCGCCACTGCCCTATGCTTAAACGATCGAGATCAGCCCCCCCAAAAAATAACTTTGATTTTTATAAAAATGAAGCACTTTTCCATGCCAATGGCCATATATTTGGCCATTGACATGCCTAAAGAGTATAATACATGCATTTTCTGGAGCTGCCATACCTCCCTTTTGTTATTTGCAGAAGTGTATTCAGCTAGTAGCCAAATACATTTCTGCCACTAACACTATTCTTGCATGAACACCTGCCTGCTTGGTGAATCACTAATTCACCTCATTTGCATGGTTTTCACCAGCAAATGAGGTAATTAACATTCTGCACTGGTTTCTGTGCAGGAACAGTGTAGGCAGGCTCATGCACATCAAAACAGTAGTTTACTGGATCGCTAGGTGGCTATATTCCGTGCAGGAGCAGCTACACTCTTCCTGCATGGAGAAATTACTTTATTGAATCCTGGGGATTAATTAGCCTTTCTTCAACACACTCTTATTTTATCACCAATACACGTTGCTTAACTCACCTTTTTTTCTCATCCTCATGCTATCACAAATATACTGCAATCTTCCATTTTAAATGCAAATTGCTTGGAAAATAACAGGTCCATTTTGGGGAAGCTGGTTTTACTATTTTTGAAACCACAATGTAAAGCATAAACATAAATGATGACATTTGTAATATCTAATTTCATAAAGAACCTCACAAAAACTGTGACAGCTTAGCCTAACAGAATCATCTATTTAAGATTGTACTGCACTTGTTAAAGCAGCAGAATAAATATAGAAACAAAGTGCAATTCATATAACAGGTTTGCAGGTAGAAATGATCAAATGTGTCAGAATGGAATGTTATATTACTACGTGGGGAAATACACTGCAAGACAAGAAAAAATGTCCACTTTTCATAGCAAGCGTTTCCAAGTATAACATTGAAAACAGTTAAGGCAGTAAATTACATTGCTCATATATCCCTTTATGAAGCTCATGCAGCAAGTATCAAAATATCAAGTCTGTCCTAAGAGCAGTGTATGAACAGTTTGAACATTTACCTTATTTTTCTATTAAAACATTACTTAAGAATCTGAAGACTAACTTAATATCGAATAAGGTTATAAACTCACAAGTGGAGTGTAAGTGCTAAACACTAGTTATGGAAAGCAACATATTGCAAAGTGACATTTTCCTTCTAATTATTTCATGCTCCTTTTTATGATGCGTACATCTTTGGTGCGTATATGTTCTATGGGGATGGCAACATCCAGTCAGATAATCAGAGATTTGCAAGGCTCTACATTTGGTGTACTAATCATTTTTCTTCAATACATTCCAGAGCTACAGGCAAGCACGATTTGAAGGATCAAGTTCAGAAAGGTTTTAGTAAGGTGTAAGCCTGGTGTACACCTCATGGTGACTATTTTCAGTTCAAAGGCAGCCTTACCACAGTCCAATGAGATGTCTCTGTGGTTTACCGCAAATTTTAATGAGACATTCTGAGGGAGCATCCTAATTACACATGTGCCTCCCTCTCCCCAGGAATGCTGCAGTATGGCATTTACACAGCATATGTTTCCTTGGCTGCCTGTGTTAATGAACATGACCCTACGCTTGTGTTCACCTGATTATCTTAGAGGTAAGTGCTGGGGAGTTTATCCAACAGGCAGTGTTAGAAGTGTGTGAATATGTGTGGCTGTGTGTGTGAGCATATGTAGGTGAATGAGTGATATAAGGAGAGAAACAGAGAGAGTGTGTGTTTTTGTGTGTATTTGTGTGTGTGTGTGTGTGTGTGTGTGTGTGTGTGTGTGTGTGTGTGTGTGTGTGTGTGTGTGTGTGTGTGTGCATGTCTAAATAGTAAGTGTGCCCATAAGTGTGATCAAGCAGAGGGCTTTGTGTGTGTGTGTGTGTGTGTGTGTGTGTGTGTGTGTGTGTGTGTGTGTGTGTGTGTGTGTGTGTGTGTGTCTGTGTGGAAAGGGATAGTCATACCTGCACAACCTCCGAGATTAACAAGCTAAGTCTGCAACATAAAGAGGGCCTTTGAAAACAGGGATAACTCTTTATACTGTGCCTTAAAGGCACTTAAAATAATAGCACAAAAGTTTTGCAGCATGAAAGATGTGGCACAGGTTACACGAGACACCAAGGATAGACTATTTCCCATGTCCTAAAGACACTTAAAAGATTCAAGCACTGCGACTATAGGACTCCTGCACAGCATGTTAGTCATTCGCACCACCATTTGACATCAGGGGTCCTACTCAAATATTACTTAAATCTTTGAAAAAAAATATCTGGCATTATACAATGATTGCAACAGTCCATGAGTAACAAAGGACATGGCACCTATAAGAGACAACAGCAGGAGTGTCATGTAAAACCAGGGATAGACAGCTGAGAGGGATATAGGTGTGTCTGTCTGTGGGTGTCTTCTGGTTAAAGCCCAGATGAACAAAAAATGACACCAGGGGAATATTTATACTTTTACTGGGACTCACTTTAAAAGTTAATAAAGCAATAGGCCTAATATCAATAAGAAGAATGCCAAACACAATTCTCATAGGGGAATTCAACTACCTCTCCATCAACTGTGAAATTTATATATTCCCCACAAACATGTATGCCCAGAGATTTCTGGACTTCATAAATACAAACTTACTGGACCAGCTAGTTTGCACCATGTAGATCAATATGTATGTATACCTTTAAGACACTTTCTAGGGGCTTGCAAAATTGTATAAATACTGAGCATGTGCGAGCCTGACTGCCATTTTGTAGTAAGCTGTTAAGATGTAAGCATGTATGTCTGTATAGTCTGTTAGTTAATTGGTTTGTTTTTATTTTGTACTGCTGCTGGTGGTGCTGCGGTAGCGTTGTCGCCTCACAGTAAGACGTTTCCCCGTTTGATTCTCAGTTAGAGTGTCTTCTGTGTGGCGACATGCGTGAATGGGCTTTCCTTCATTGAAGGTTGTGCATCAGGCCTGGCAAGTCGGCACGTAAAAGTCTACTGCTAATCATTAGCGGATCGGAGTTTCGTTTTGGCGACCCCTAACCGGGAAAAGCCGAAAGACGCAACAACTGCTGCTATTCATCCTGATGTGTTTCTATATAATAAAGCATATAAACAAACTACCCTGCCTGTTCATCTTCAATTGTAAACCAGGAAGAATGACATGATATCAGAATGGGATCCAGAATCAAGACCAAGAGGCACTCAGTTAATGTTGGAGGAATATGGAGGAATGGATCATCCCTACTTCATGTACAACTCGCAAAACACGTCAGAAATGAATTCCAGGTACTAAAACGTGTTTAAATGTTTTCTTGCTAAATGAATGTAAAACAAAGCACTCAGAATGCTCAAAACAAATTGCCAGATAAACAAAATGTCCGAAATTATGACATATTGATAAAAATATTCAAAATAGTTAAGAAAATATTTGAAATAAAGTCTGAATCGCCTAAAATGTATAAGATAAGGAAAACCATATTTTTTCGCTATGCGCTACTTTTTTGCATTAATTAAAGCTATTCAAAATATCCGACGTGTACAAAGTGTTCGAAAGTTTGTGTAGTATTACAGTACAGTTATTTTGCAAAATACAGCCATTTCAAAGCAAAGTACAGTATTTTAAAGAATTTATTGTGCATTTGAATGTTGTTACATGTACCTGGTGTCTGTACATTTTCATACATAATTACAAAGGCCATATTTGCAATGTGTTTAAGCATACTTTGTAGGCAGGGCTGAAGGATTTTGTAGACCAGCTCCACTTGTCTTTAATAATAATATTACAGAGAATTGGAGAGTGCTGAGCATGAGTATGATATTTTCATACAAGTTGCATTTTCTGATAAAGATGACCATACAAAGGCATTTATTCTGCTTAATTTAGCTGGGTCAGAAGCTATAGAAAGAGAGCATTCATTT
>NC_056726.1:195218247-195255747 GCF_019279795.1 Protopterus annectens
AGTATGCACAGATAGAGAAAGAGCTCTTGGCAATTGTGTTTGCATATTCGAAGTTCCACGATTATAATTATATTTATGGCTAACCTAGCCAGATTGAAACTGATCACCAACCTCTAGTCACTATTTTAAGAAAGGTTATGCATACAGCTCCTGCCAGATAGCAACACATGATACTGAAATTGCAAAAGTATAACTTCAGCCTTGTCTACACAAAAGGCAAACTTGTTTATCTTGCTGATACATTATCCAGATCGCCCAGAAATACCACTGAACAGCATGAAAATGAGAAACTTGATTTTGAAGTCATGGAAGTGAGAATTTTTTCTTCCACATGTCTTGATGAGCTTAGAAGTCACACAGCCTCAGATCCAGTTCTTAGGAAGCTCAACCACTTTATCATTCAAAGATGGCCGTCAAAGCTATCTTGTTTACCAGTAGACCTGCAACCTTATTTTCCTTACAAAGATGAGATTTTTTGTTCGACAATGGTATCATCATGATAGGTCCTAAGGTGATTGTTCCAAAGTCCTTGCAACAAGACTATATTACTATTTTGCATTGTGACCACTCAGGAACTGATTCTACCATAAGAAGGGTGAGAAACCTAGTATTTTGGCCTTCTATGTCAAAGGATGTCGAGAAAGTTCTTTGATCTTGTTCTGTATGTAATAGTATTAAGCCACATCAACAGAAAGAACCACTTCAGCTAAACCAGATTCCTGGAGTACCATGGTTGAGTATGCACAAAGTTATTTCTGACAACTGTACACAGTTTACAAGCCAGCAGTTCAAAAGATTTCCTGATGATTGGGACTGTACTCGTGTTATGAGTAGCCCTGAGTATCTGCAGTCAAATGGTTTGGCAGAACGTGCAGCTCAAAGTGTGAAACAGTTACTAGAGAAGCCAAAACAAGACAATAGCGATGTTTTCTTGAATCTGTTTAATCACAGAAATGTTCCTCGTGATAAACATCTTGGTTCACCTGCACAGAGACTTCTGCTGAGACAAACTAGAACCACACTACCAATTAGTAGTTCATTATTGGTTCCATGTGTCAAGAAAAACAGATTAGAGAAAGCCAATCTGGTAAAGAAGCACTTATCCCAGAAGTCCTATTATGATAAGACCAGCAAGCTGAATCCATTACAAGAAGGAGAGATAGTGAGGATGCAGATGTCCAAAGGTTTTGATTGGATTGGTGTCATGAAAAGTCTATGTCCAGAGCCGAGATCCTACATTGTAGAATTGCAAGGAGCAGAATTTAGATGGAATCGGAAACATCTGATCCCAGTGTCCGAGCCTGTATTGTAGTATCATACCTGAGAGAAAGACTCTATATCTCAGAGTGAGTTATCCAGCTCTCCAGTTCCAGGGGACGTTCTAGTAAATATCCCTGTTCCTGAGAAGAATCCCAAAACTCCTGAAGCATGTTGTTCACCATTAACTGCCCCTGTTGCTAAACCCAATTCTGATTTCTATATCACTAGATCGGGTCACATTTACAGACCATGTTCTAGATACACGCCAACTTGGACATGAACACTATGTTTTTTTCTTATTGTCTGAACAATTGCATAGCTTTTCTAAATGCCATTTTATTGTGGGCAATTCATTAAAGAGGAAGGATGTAGATCAATATGTATGTATACCTTTAAGAAGCTTTCTAGGGGCTTGCACAAGTATATAAATACTGAGCACGTGCGAGCCTGACTGCCATTTTGTAGTAAGCTGTTTAGATGTAAGCATGTATGTCTGTGTAGTCTGTCAGTTAATCAGTTCATTTGTATTGTGTACTGCTGCTAATCATCCTGATGGGTTTCTATATAATAAAGTATATAAACGAACTACCCCACCTGTTCGTCTTCAATTGTAAACCAAGACGAGTGACACAACCCAAGTAGGAGAGACAAAATTCTGTACTTGATTTTCACCAATATGGGACAACTGTGTTCCCTATCAGTTGTAACATCTTCCCTAGCCAAATTAGACCATAAAGCAATCATGTTCACCATAAGACTGAATTCAGAAGCATCCTCCAATAACTCTGCATTTAGAGATTATACAAAAGCTAATCTACTAAAACTAAGTAATGACCTGGTGAAATTCAAAATAGTCCCTTCCACCTTGATGTTGCTTTATTGAATGTATAATTCTTCACCACTGAATTCTATGCACATGTAAATAACTGCATAGAAGAATGTTCTCCCCACAAAAATAAATATAATGCCAATGTACAAACAATCCCTCTATAGTGGAACTCCAATATAAATAGGCTCTACAATAAAAGAAAAAAGCTCATTGCACATAAAAAAATAATACATGTAACCCTCCAAATGCAACAAACACTCTTGCCAAACAGGAAACTCCAACCCTTGATCATATCAACCAAAGCTAAATAATGAGGTAAAAATAACAATCAGGAAAAAGATAATCACAAATACCTCTTTATCTGTATTTGAAACCATTGAAATAATGCTTAAAACTGCAATGAACTAATAGTACATGATATTACATACTGTAATCCTGAGGACATAGGCAATCTACTAGCAGATAAATTAACTCTAAGTTCACTCCTTCTCCCCCAACATTCCCAGATCTCACATCAGCATCCACACCTCCCCTTACATCTCTCAGGGAAAAAGTCCTGATCCTCAGAGCACTATTCAAGTCCAGAAATACTGCTTCTATGGAGCCTGATAACATACAAGGATGCCTGCTGGTCAATTTGAATCAGGACCTGTCAAAGCCCCTACAGAGTCTTTTTAATATCAGCCTCCAATCAGGGATTGTTCCAAATGAGTGAAGAAGTGAAACAGTCATTTCCCTGTGTAGGCATGGTAGGGCAAATGACCCATACAGCTATAGGCTATAAACCTAACCAGTCACATCTGCAAAGCAATAGAAAGGTCATTATGGAATTAATAAATAAGGACATAGGCAGCCTACACACTTTCAACCAAAGGCAGTTCAGTTTTGTCAAGTGCAAATTCTACCTACTTAATCTGGTCTACTTCTTCGAAAAGGATACCTAAGCACTGGATGAAGTAAAATCAGTGCCGCCAAATATTTTAACCTCCAAAGACTTTCAACATCATCCCCTACACAGGCATAGTTTATAAACTCATCCAGCTAAATATAAATCTCTGTCTAATGCATTAGATATCAAAGTGGTTCACAAATAGAACTCAGGAAATTAGGGTGGGTGGATCCATCTTATACAAAAGACCTGTCACTAGTGGTCTACCTTAGGGTTTGGCCCTTGGGACATTGCACTTTGCATTTACTTCTCAGAGGTCAAAGCTGTTGTTAAGGGCTTATAACTGACCACATTTGCAGATGACTGTAGACTTAGTGCCATCATAAATGCTCCAGAAGATACCATGATCCTACAGGAAGGCCATTCCCAAAGAAATAGGTGGTATCGAAACCATCTTTAAAAACTAAATGCCAAAAATGTATAATTGCATCCTTAGGCAAGCATGATATCCCCTGCAACTAAGACATTAACAACACAACTATATCCCTAAATGTGAACAAATAGCTATTCATATCTTACATCTCTTTACACTCCCTTATTCATTTACTTCCTTATTCTATCAATTCCTCTACCCCTGGCTTTCTCTCTAAATATACCATAATCCAACTTTTGACTCACTTTGTAATGCAATTCCTGTTTGTATTATACTAGCTTACCTTTAATTTCTCTATAAACTGGCTAAAATAGCTCTAACTAGTAAATCAGTGTCATATAACTTGCATGATTTCTTAATCAATGTTTTCACATTATGTATAATTTGGCATAATTATTTAAACTGTAGTTGTTTTTTGTATTACTTTTAAAGATCATAAAATTATTGTCCTTAAAATGCTTTGTAATACTTTGGAGCTTTTCTCCCTGGACCTCCAGTGAAAATGGGCTTCTATCCCATGGGACTTTCCCAGTAATCTAATGTTAATAAATAAATAAATAGACACACCCCTGAAAAGTGACCACTTAGTGAGGGACCTGGGAACTCATGTAGACATTAAGCTGTAATTAGATCACCATGTATCCACTGTTGTAAGGAAGTCT
The DNA here is from genome assembly GCF_019279795.1 of Protopterus annectens. NCBI lineage: Eukaryota > Metazoa > Chordata > Ceratodontiformes > Protopteridae > Protopterus > Protopterus annectens. The sequence continues at coordinate 195,222,321 of NC_056726.1, forward strand.
TTTATCATTTCACAGCTTATTAGTAAGGGTATGGCATCCAATTCGAGGGAGGTGATCATTCCGCTGTATTCTGTGTTCATTAGGCCAGTCACTGAGTATAATCTCCCAGTGGCATATAACTGTCGAAACACATGACACAACTTAAGTAACCACAACACTTTTTAACCAAGAAAATCAAGAGTCTAAATCACAAAAGATACACTGATTGTCTTAAACCCTGTCCCTCTTTTCAATACCTTACAGGCTACTGAGTGGTCATCTCTGCCTTGCTGATGGAGCTTCTGATGACCCCATCCTTTCAGATCTAGTGCACATCCACAAGCCAGATAGTGGCAGAATGATCTCAAGCTCTTATGCAACTTAAATAGAACATGCTGGAGAGCCAGTTACGTTTCACAGAGAATAACACTTCCTTGGATTCGTCTTTTCCATTCTATGTAAAACAAAATTCATCTCTTACTCTATTCACGTATAATCTGGATGAGTGGACAGAAAAAAAGCAAGTTCATCTCTAGACTGGTACAGTTGTCCCTTATGGACAGGGTTAAGATGTAAATGTCTACCTGCCCCTGGGTTATTCATACTTATAATACAAAGGGCTCTGGGTTAATAGTACTTAAAATACTTGGGCTAGAACTTATTGGGAATGCATGGCAAGGCTGCTAAAGATCCTCATGGATCATTAGTCTAGTAAGTACCTATGAATCTACAGTGTCCTTTCAACTCAGGGATGATATGAGATATGTTTTTGTGTGTGTGTGTGTGTGTGTGTGTGTGTGTGTGTGTGTGTGTGTGTGTGTGTGTGTGTGTGTGTGTGTGTGTGTATGTGTATGGGCATGTGTGTGTTTAAATGTGTTCATGTATGTAGGAGAGTGAAAGAGGGTGGTGCCTGTGCCAATACAAAGCATGGGTCGCTATAGGGAGCTATAGCAGGAAAGTGGTGATTTGCACTCATGGTAATTAGATGAGATTAGGCTACATGCAAATTAGCTGATAATAAGGTCATTCCTCATTGTAGCTGTTATATCTCAGAATCTCTTTTCTTTGCATTGTGGAAACAGTCTCTTTTGTCCACACTTCTTGCTGCCAGTGGTGGGTTCTTTCTGAATCTCCACGTTAGTCTATATTTCATTGAAGATTAACACATTTTATCTATCACACTCTGCAGTTCAGAAATGTTATCTAAAGATTCACAAGGAAATTAAGCCATGTGGGTAGGAAGAGATACAGAAAGATAAGCACACACATGCACACACACATCCCTATAGCGTGTTCATCACCTGCAACTATTTAGTTTACATAATAGGTTCATAGGTAGGTACTAGGCTATCGGCCCTAGGGCCCATACAAGCCTAGCCAAAAAATGTACCCTGGCTTTCGCCACCCAAGAAAATTATTTTCCTGTGCCCCTGTCGAGCAGAGCCACAGAAGTGATCCCCGGGGTGAATTTTCCATTTCCCATCCAATCATCAAGATTTTTCTTGAAGAGTGCTAATGAGGAGCTCTGTTTGACATAGATAGGTAGTCTGTTCCAGAGTATGGGAAGTCTCTGGGACAGGAATCTATCCCTCCAGCATGTTCTGTTTATTGTGGTGACAAGGTTAAGGTCCGTGTAGCTGGAGGGATTGGGATTTCTTTAAGTGGAGAATGTCCAACAGCACTGGGTTTGACATAGCTTTGTACACACAGAGATCACACCTGAGTACACACACACACCTAAAGCTGTAGTCTAATAATAATAATAATAATGTCTGCTTTATAAAATATTTAACAAATATCTCATTAAATAATTGCACAGGAATTACCTATCATCTTTAGTCAGCAAAATATAAACTAAAAAATATGTTTTGATACAAAATACAATACCACAGCCGTACATTTAACACTTGCCTTAACATGTAACACCCCATACATCATTTCATTTACAAATAATTAATAAACATATTTAGTATTATAGAAAACCCATCCAGTCTGAGATGAGCTCATTTAAGGCTGTTTGCTAGGATATCCCATGGAAACTCTTGGACAATATATTTAATGATTTGTTTGACTGTAGCAACAGTATATTCTGCATTCTTAGGTTGTAATTAAAGAAGCGCTCTTTCCTCTAGAGACCACCTTCTAGGATCCATGAAATAATGGTTATATTATATGTCTGTCTCCCAGTTTTGCTGCATGTAGATCATCTTGAAAATTCTTAGAACACACTGATTCCTATTTCCTTGGACAAATGTTAAAATAAATAAATAAAAGCACTCAGCTGAGTCACTGAGGTTATAACATGTTCTGTACTACAAATGGTCTCTTGCTGTGTGTCTGCTTTCCTTTTCTCTAGCAAACATTTGCTGTCTAAAAAGACATCCTGCTGTTTACCTATCTACCAAAACTGATGTTAATGACTAGCGTGTTAGTGCACTAGACAGAAAATTAAAATGAGTCACAAAATACACTCAGCATTGTGTTTCCTGTACAGACAGTTGCGTCAGTGCCTTTTGTTGGCAAAGTGCTGTTCCTTAACAACAAAGGATAACAAGAAATGTAACCTAATTGATTAAAATGTTGTTCATAAAAGCCTCCATTAAAAGATGAGCAGATCTGAGCACAAGTGAATCACAGTTGTGACCTAACATGCTTACGTGTCAGTAATATCCCTTCCATTTTTGGCCAATATTGGAAAAGAAGCCAAACTGCTATGACATTATCTGTTACTAAGGAAACAAGGTAGCACTTTGCTTTGCAGTCATAACCTAGCTAAAAGTTATCCTGTCAACAGATGAATGTAAATAAATTATCCCTTATGCATAAGTCAACTTGATCTGCTTGAGTTGCATGATAGCAGAATAAGTAATTACCTGGCCAGCACTTTCAAAATTAAACTAAGTGGCAGGTGAGAAACCTGAATAAAGGTTTAATTCAGGTCAGTATTGTGTGCTACATTGTCTTAGGCCTGGTACATGGAAGGCCTCGAAATATGACACAATTTTTTTAAACAAATGTCAATGAAAAAGAATGCAAACATGTTCCAAACAAATAAATGTTGTCTCCACAGTGCTAACTCTGCTACATTGGTAGGATGTCCTAGGATTATTGAATTATACATTAAAAAGAACTGCCCAAGAACATGGGACTGGATCGCTTTTTTATTTTTCTAACTGTTCTATCACATACTGACATTTAGTATAGAGAATATACAGAAGATATCAATGATATTTAACAACAGACATTAAATATTATGTTTGGTCTTCTTTTAACTACTGAGGGATGTCTTGAAAATGTGAAATAATGTGACAGATAGTTAAGAAGAAGGTGGAGATGAGTAGAGTCCAAATGAACATTCCTAGACTTGAAGAAAGCATATGGCAAGGTCCCAAGAAAGTGATTTGTGTGATTCTGCAGTGGTTCAAAGTCCTAGAAACATTAATAGAATTAGTGCATGCATGTTCAAAGACCCAATGACACAAGTACGAACAAGTGTTCCATCTCACAGAGGTGTTTCCAATGCAAGTGGGTGTGCACCAGGGTTCAGATTTGAGCCCACAGCTATTCATACATATGATGGACTACAAACAATTTGGAGGTAGGGCAGATCAGCAAAGCTGCTGTATGCGGATGATGTGGCATTACAGGCAGACTCTGAACACAAACTTCTGCAAAGGATAGGGGAATGGAATGCAAAACTGAAGGCATATGTGATGAAACTGATTACAGATAAGACAGTTCTAATGGCAGCAAATGGAAGAAATCTGAAGAAGCAGAGAAGTGAGTTAGAAGAGAAAGTAGTAGAACAAGTTAACAGATTCAAGTATCTGGGAGGGATGGTTAAGGAGAAGGGAAGTCTGAATGAGGAGGTCAAATATAGAATCAAAGGAGCTGCAGCCAACTGGCAAAGAGTGTCAGATGTGTATGACAGAAGAATGCCAAAGAAGCTGAAAAGTATGGTGCACAAAATGGTGGTGCAATATAGATAGATAGATATAGATAGATAGATAGATAGATAGATAGATAGATAGATAGATAGAGATATACTGAACAGGCAAAATGCACTTTTTTAATTTCAGGAATAACCTGACTTCCTAATAATCAAAGAATGTGCAACTGGAATTTGTAAGAATCATATCCAGGTCTGTAAAGTGCAGTATGTTTATGACAAATCTCTTTTCAAACTGCCATGTAATGCATATTGAGTTAAATAAACAAGCTTCCAAAGGAAATCTAGCAAACCTCATCTAGTACATCCTGTCACGTAACTAAAGATATTTGCTGACGTTATGGGAAAAATTAAACATAATATGTTATAAAAATTGGTAAGAGGAAGCACAGAGACTGAGTCATGAGTCTAGTGATGTTTGCAGAAAGTACTGTAGCTGAGGCTAATAAAATATGAATTAGTCATCATCTGTACAAAGAACATTGAGGAGTATAGTTCTATGCACAGATGCCAAACCTGGATAGCAAGTGATATTCTTGTAATAACTGACAGAAGGCCGAATAATTCCATGTACCATCTTGCATAACATTTGGAAAGTCAAACAGATGGTGTTGATGTTAGATAATAGGCTGTTGTCCACTTGAACCATTCAAGTCATGACACTTGAACCATTCAAGTCATGAGATGCTGTGTACTAAGCATGTTGTTGTTGTTGTTTGTCTTTCGGCTTTTCCCAGTAAGGGGTCACCACAGCGGAACTCTGGTCTGCTAATGATTGGCAGTAGATTTTTAAAGAAACAATTAACTACTAAAACTAATGCTTTCAGTTTTGCAAATATGACATTTGCTTTTGAGAGCTTTGTTTTTCCCAAGTTTGAGTGCACCAGGTACCCTGAGATTAATTGTTTTGTGATTAAATACCAGTGGCAAGCTACTTGCAGCTTATGGCATCAAAAGTCAGTTACCAGCTATTCTGAAAAGGGACTCAGTATTATCTGTATAAATTGCAGGCATTAGGCTTTCAAATTTCTCAGTTAAAATGTCATCTGTGACCCTGCTTAGATCTACATATAGGTTTATAGGTTCATAGGTTCATAGGTTGGTACTAGGCTATTGGCCCTAGGGCCTATGCAAGCCTAACCATAACAATTCCCAATTCCCTGGATATTTCTTCCCACAGTATTTACTTCTCTGGGCCCCTGTCTAGCAGGGCGACTGACATGATCCCCGGGGTGAATTTCCTATCTTCCATCCAATCATCAAGGTTTCATTTGAAGAGGGCCAATGAGGTGCTCTGCTTGACATGTATGGGCAGTCTATTCCAGAGTATGGGGAGTCTCTGGGTCAGGAACCTATCCCTCCAGCATGTTTTGTTCATTGTGATGACAAGGTTTAGATCCCTGGAGTGTGTGGCTCTGAGGGATTGGGATTTCTTTAAGTGGAGCATGTCCAACAGCTCAGGGTTTAACATGGTCTTGTATGTTAAGCAGAGATCGCCTCTGAGTAGACGATATGCCACAGAGTATAGCTGGAGTTTTTTTAGACGGTCAGCATATGGCATCTGCTTTAGGCCTGTGATTCTTTTAGTGAGGTATTTCTGTAGCCTTTCCAGCTATTGCAGATGTCTTGTGAGGTACATACCAAATGGGGCATTATACTCTATAATGGGTCTAATGAGGGATGAGTACAGTGGGACAATGACCTCCTTTTTTCTGGATGAAAAGCCCTTCGTGATGAGGTGTGCCACATAGAAGGATTTCCTGATTGTTGTGGCGATGTGGTTATCGAAAGTGAGACCACTGTCCACCTGTGTCCCTAAGTCTCTCATCATACTTTCGATGTTTAGCGTCCTGCCACCTATGTGGTAATTCATGGGTACATGTTTTTTTCCAAAGGGGATAACTATGCATTTCTTGGCATTAGGCTTGACCCCATGGCTCTGGCACCAGGCATCTGTTTCTGTAAGGCCTTTTTGTAGAATATCCACATCATTTGGGGATTCAATAATGACTCCCAGTTTACAGTCATCTGCAAACTTTGTTAGCCAGAGTCCCTTAGTGTTGGCCCGCACTTCAGAGAAGTAGATGCCAAACAAGAGTGTTCCCAGGACTGAACCCTGAGGTACTCCACTTGTCACTTGTTTGGAGCTGGATTTGGAGTCGGCTACTTTTACAGTCTGGGTTCTGTCAGTAAGCCAGTTGGCAACCCATCGAGTGATGTAGGGATTTATGCCCAGCTTAGTAAGTTTATCTATGATTCCAGAGTGGGGCATGGTGTCGAAGGCCTTGGCTAGGTCCAGATATGCTGTGTGGACCACATTACCCTCGTCCATACTCTGGAGACTGATTCAAAGAAGTCAATCAGATTCAGGAGACAAGATCGTCCCTTCACAAACCCAAACTGGGTGGGGTCCAGTGTTTGAAGGTTGCCAATGTCTTTGTTTATAAGTTCCATGATAATGTGTTCCATGCCCTTGCAGATCAGGCTTGTCAGACTGATGGGATGGTAGTTCCCGGGATTCAAGGCGGATCCTCCCTTGTGGAGTGGGATAACTGTAGCTGTGCGCCACTCAGTGGGCACGAAGCCTGAGGTGAGGCTATGATTAAACATGACACTTAGGTGAGGTGCCAATTCATTTTGTAGTTCAAGTAGTACACAGCCTGGGATGTCATCTGGTCCCATGGATGCTGTATTCTTAGCTTTGGAGAGTGTGGTTTCTACCTGTGTGGCTGTGATTATCGGAATTTGGCAATCTTTTGGTATTGAGATGGGCCCTTTATGGGGTGAGAGGGGGTGAAGTTGGCACTAAATTGATCTGCCAGGATATTGGCAATATCCTTGGGATCAGTATATTTCATGCCATTCTGTTTTAGCTCAGAGCAGATCTGAGCATTGCCATTTAGATTCTTGACATAACTATAGAATGCCTTGTGATTGTCTTTGGAATCTTTGGCAATTTTATTTTCATAACTAGCTTTTGAGGATTTTATAAGAGATCTCAGCTTCTTACTGAGGCTGGTGAGGGAGATTTTTGCATTCTGGGATTTTCCTCTTTTCTGCAACAGTTTCTTCCTTCTGTTGTATAGTTTGTTTATAGCAGGGACCCACCAGATTGGCTTCCTTTTTTTGGAGAAGAGCATCTTGGTTCTATTTGGGATGGCACGATTCATGCACGAGTAGATGTGCTCGTACAGTGCCTTAGTGCAGAATTCTGCAGTTGAACTTCCAGATCCTGTCTGCATGGGTGTTGTGAAGTTTGTCACGTCTGACTTCAGTAGCATGAAATTGGCTTTGGAGAAGTTTTTTAAGGAGGTTTCCTTACTGGGGGGTGGAGGTGGGATGTGGATGTCAAAGGTGATTTGCTTATGGTCAGACCTGACCAATGAGGGGGTGACCACTGGTGTGGAGCATCTATCTCCCATGTTGGTAATGACCAGGTCTAGGATATTGGTTCCCCAGTGGGACAATGGATTAGTTGATCCAGGGCATTGGAATTTATGAATTCCACGAACCATTGGGAAAGGAGATGGTACCCGAGTAGTTTTCCCAATTAATGGCAGGGTAGTTGAAATCACCCAGTATTAGGGTGTTTGGTTGCATCTTTATATTTTCCAGTATGTTTAGAAAGGTGTAGTGAGACTCTTGGGGCATGGTGGAGGATCTGTAGCAAGCTACAATTTGGATTGCAGTCTTACCTACTGTTAGTTGCACCTGGAGAATTTTATATGTATTGTGTTGGGCAACTAGCCTGGAGGTGTGAATATCCTTGGTGAATATGGACACTCCTCCACCTTTAGTGTTTTGGTCTTGATTTTGTGGCCGAAAAGTGTGTTAAGAATTGTAGCCTGGTATTGCAGGGGTGCTCTCTGGAGCCTTGAACCAGGTCTCAGTTACTGCACAGATATCGATGTTCTCCATTTTTAGGAGTGCCTCGAGTGAGTGCATTTTGAGGTTTAGACTTCTAGCACTGAGTAGCATTACCTTCAGATTTTGCATGCTTGTATCTGTTATGCTGGTGGCTTTATCCTTTGAACCTTGCCTAAAAAATGCACTATAGGGGTGGCAAGAGCTTTAGCCAGTAACCTGAATCCCAGGGGTGACAGGTGCAGACCATCTCTGGCAAAGCATCGTGGTTTGTCGATCATGTCTTCCCAGGCAGACAAATACTGGATCCCCTTTGAATGACACCAGAAGCTTAGCCAATTGTTGAAGTCAATCATTTTGTCCTTATACTGTGGTATCATAAAGAAAATGTTTCATCTTAGCAGGTTTTACTAAATCATTATATTTTCATAAAATTCAGTATATAAAATGTGAATTGTTTAGTTTTAACTGTATCAAAATGTCTTCACTACCTGTAAGTGAATCATAAATACCTGAAGTAGACCAACATCCCTTGACCTACATGCAAGGAGTATTTTAAATGCACTATTTCCAGTATTATAAATGATGACTGCCTTCCCTGTTAAGCTGGCAGCATTATCACAAATTCCTAATATTAAGATCTAGTTAAGTTATAACAATGTTTAGTTTTTATTGCAAGAGCACAGAATGGGCAGGAATTAGGATTAAAGTTTGATGTTATGAGCTATCATTACTTCAGGTAAAACACTTCTGAAACATTGTCCATTCTCAACATTAACAATACGAACATAACTATTTTGAAGATGTTTAACTGAATGTTTTTAACTAAATAAACCCACTGGCACAAGTGCATCTATTCATAGGCAATAAGGGTCCATGAGTGCAATTAATGACTTATTCAATATCACACAGTATGAAAGAGGTGACCGTGTGAATCAAACCCTGGGCTGTTGAAAGAAGACAACAATCAGTTCATAGCCATAAGAGGTATTTCCATCTGAATGCCATTTTTTACAAACTATAACATTATTACAGGAAAATAACTGATTTGAATATCATATCCACTGTTTCCTGTTCTTACAACATTCTGCATTAGGCTGCACAATACATCTTTTGCTTGTAACTTTTAGTTGAAACATTTTCATTTGTGAACTTTCATTTAAACATAACTATAAATAACACTCAGAGGTAAGTACTGTACTTTGGTTTCAAATGCATTTTGCCAGCTAGATGGTGCAGAGTTAAAGCTGTGAGCTTTTGTTCTTGAGGTGCAGGGTTTGATTCTGTCTGCTGCCTATATGACTTTGAGCAAGTCATTTAAACAAACAGTGCTTGGGGGCAACTTGGAATCAGGGATAGGCTGCTCAGTGATTTACTAGACTGCAAGCCTTTTAACAGCCTATGAACATCTTAGCATGGGAGAGAGGTCTAACAAAAAAATAAATAAATAAGAACACGTCTGGCTGAAAAATAAAAACTTCTGTGAATGCCTGTTTAGCAGCATGTTACTAATAAAGATCCAAATAAGTAATTGAAGAAGATGTACTGATGCTTTATTCAGAAGCACCCAGTTAAGGCATTAATTCAGAGTAGTGACATTGTTAGTCACTAAAGACAGCACACAACAGAAGCTATTATATACTTAACTATATAATCACAGGAGTCATAGGAAATGAAAATATAGAGAAATTTTACTTCTTCACTATACCAAACCCATGATGCACCTCCTGTATGCTTAAGGGCAAGGCCAGTCAGGCCAAGAAGAAATTTACACTGTTTCATATTTCACTATTCATACATTTATTTTTACTGAAATAACAGTGCTAAAGTTGTTTGCTTCTGGGATCCATGATATTATTTTAGTATGGCAGTTAATTGAGTAGGTAACGCAAAATATAATCTAGCTAAAGCTTAAGGATTGCTCTTACAAAACTCTATATACAGTAAAAACTGAAATTTCCAGCCTCCTACTATCCATGTATGTGTTCAGAGACACAGTGAAACTTATCATTTGCATATTCTCTGCCTTTACCTCTCAGAATCTTACCAATAACTTAATATAAAACTTGAAAGGTTGCCAGAGAACAGCATATGCTATTTGATGGTATGAAAGAGACACCTCAATGTTACCTTTAGTTTTAGTTTCCTGCCAGCTAAGGTGATTTGCTAATTCAAATATGGCATTTGTACCTACACATGCTATACATCACACTGTATCTCTACATTTAATCCTGCATATACTGTATTCTTTACCATGGTCGTTCTCCTATACATAACAGTAGAAAAAGTTAAGATCAGGCTATCCCTGAACATGTACCAGACTTAGAGTTAGGGTTAGCTGGTGACATATATTTAATCCCAGGTCCTGAAAATCAATGTGTCACAGACAAGTAATGGCATGCCCTAACAACACGATAGAAAACCCAACTGATACCTAGTGGGCTGAAGCAAAAGCTTCAAAAATAACTGCACTTTCATGTACCCAATGTGTGTGTGTGTGTGTGTGTGTGTGTGTGTGTAACAAAAACAGGAATAATACAAACTGCTTTGGATCCCTTTGATCCTGGTGTTTTTTTTTTCTCTAACCTGGCTAAGATCTAAGGTAAGACATAATGAAGCTGTTATTCCTGGCTACAATGTACTTCAATACAATAGGACACACAAGAGGTTAGGTGAGGATTGTTGGGCACTGCTATGCACTCAGCCACTGATGCTAAACTGTTCCAGCAAGGGCTGGAATATTCACCTACTTGGTGTACTGAAAACAGCCAAAAGCTAAGTTCAAAAACCATATAAGATAGTAGTGTTTGGCAAAAAAAACTGCTCCAAGCTTTTTTTTTCTGCCATTTGTTGTAGGCACTGCCAGTACATCCAGGTCATCAGAAACTCATGATACAAGAAGTGTGAAGAAGGGCAAAAGAAGAATTATTATATGCCATGCCATTATTTAAGAAAAGTAATTTTTCTTTTCCTTAAATAATGTCATATAGCAATAACCACTACAGACTAGCGGACGCAAGTTTACCCTACCCGCTGTTGTTGGGTGGTGGGTAAGAATACATTACCCACTATAATATTGCATGTCGCAAATGGCACTCCCTCTTCAGACAGATAAGGTCATAAGAGACCTGGGTGCTTCTGTGGGCAAAATTCTCTCTCATTCAATCATCATGTTTCTACCATAGTCAGGAAATCCTTCTGTCCTACCCAATCATTTCCAAGTGAATATCTCCAAGATCCAAAGAAGTCATATTTACCACTGTACTCTTCCCTTATCAGATAGATCATCAAATATAGTGCGTGCTTTGGCAAGCATGGATCCAGGCATATCATGTAACTGAAAAAGTACCAATAATTCTTTACCAAGAAAATGAAAGACTTTCAATCCTTCAACTATCCTGAGATATTGGCACTACTTTTCTTATACTCAGTGGTCTATTAGTCACTCCAAGGCTTGCATCTCAGCTTTCAAATCATGAAAGACCCAGTACTACTGGACTTCCTATTTCTTCACGAACACCTGCACTACAGAACTAAATCTACCCCAGCAAATAAGCAAAACTCACAAGAGGAATAGGTTCCTAAGTCAAAGTATTGTTAACCTATCCAATAATTTACCACTACAGGTCAAGCAAAGTACTACTTTGTTGTGCTTCAAGGTGAGTCCTGATGAATAGATGGAGAGACCTAAACTTAACTCAGGCTTATTTTGTACAGTCCTGTCAGATGTGGGAGGTGAACACTATTAAGTGCTTGTACAGTGTGCAAGAACCTTTAACTCTGTTTTTGTCTTCATAAAAGTGTGTATGGTTAGGTATCTTATTGTCTTGATGATCACTTATGTAGTATTGTTCTTATGTTCCTACATCCAAGAGTCACCAGGAAAGCAGGCCTAAGCCAATAAGACACACTAAGTCTGCTTCCATACAAGGACATGTTTGACTCATAGCTAACTCTATAATTAGTCATACAGGCTCCATGTTCACCAGAGTGGACAAAAACAGGATGACTATGAGCTGCTTGCACAGTATTAGCATCTATCATGACCAGAACACTCCACCCAGATGGATTTGCAGAGAGACATGATGGTTATGAGTTGTATCTTGCCTTCATCTGGAATGATGCCTAGATATTAAGACAAGACAATTGATTTTAATAACTGGCTATATAGTTGACGTCATTCTAAGTGGATCTACTGTATGTCAGCTTGGGATGGGATGGTAAATAAGACTTCTTATTCCATCAGGGATGGCTTGTACCTCTCATATCATGGCATCTGCATATTGGCTAAAGCTATTACAGCCCACATACTATCTTTTTAGGCAGGGATCCCCTACTGGACATTCCTACATAAGAAACGTAAACTCAAAGTTAGAAAAAAATGAATGTTAGAAGCCTAAATAGAAAGATACCAGAACCTGAGGCTTTTCTATAATTAGAACATATTCATATTTGTGTAGATACTAAGATATGGTTTCAGTGCAAAGACAGCACTCCCTCTATACCAGGATTTAGTGCCTATCATCTCTTCATTTATTTGAAATAACTATGTGAGAGTATCTAAATTTGTCAGAAACACCATCACCTCAAATCAAATTATCTATGGTCATAAACTGGAGCTTCTTGAGATCCATATCATCTTTAACATATCCAACTATTACTTTGTTGTTAGCTACAGATCTCCATTAATGTTTCCCAAAATTTACCTTAACACCTTTGAAGGTTAAATATCAAACCCAATACCTTCTTGCAAGAGGACTACATTTACCCGAGCAGTGATTAACACACTTACACTTCCAAAATGGATGTACTCAGTGTTTGTTAAACTTTGCTAGCACCAATGCATTGGAGTAAATTATAAAACTATCCATTAGAGGCACTAAAATCCTTGATCTAGTCTCTACCAACTTATCCCTGCCTTTACTCCATCCTGCATCTCCTCATTCCTGGTTAAATCTGACAGCAAGTAAGCTACTTTGTCCGTTATGCTAATGATATCACTCAACCAGCAAATGAGACTATCTTTAGGCACTTTTCTAGGGCAAACATAGCTCAGCTGATAGAAGCTCTAGGCAAAATTCTTAATAATCCCCTCAAATGATCAACATTGTGAGGGCTGGCACTTTCACCTCTAAAGTGTACCAGCACCAAAACACCTGCATAGAAAAGTCAGTTTCCAGCCACCATAAATATCTTCCCTTGCACATAAAGCTAAGGGCACAGGTAAATTGTGTAACAAAAAAGTGGACTCAGTTCAAGCATTTATATCATTTTTGTGCCCACTGAGAGGCACAAGTAGAAATAATCAAGTCAACTTCACAGGTAGACTTTGTTAACCAATAGGAGCACTTTCTGCAGCAACTGTGCCATCATCTTCACATATCTACTAATGGAATGATGTCCAGCATGCTATGTATGAGCCCATGAACACATTGGTGCAGCTCCCTATGATCTACTCTGTCATACATTGTATTTACCACAAAGACAAAATCATATTTCTCTCAAATTACCTTTTTATTTTGGGGAAAATTCTCCTGTTATAATTAATTAAAAAAATGGATACCATCCAAACTTCAGTGTGATGCATATGATCCTGCGGGCAAGCATTTATATAGCATTGTGAAACCTTGCCTCACTGAAGTTATTATATTTGAAGAATGGCAAGCTTCCTCCACCCAGCTAGACTTCAGTTTCACTTGTCTCCCCATTTTCACTGTTGTTTCGTGTCTGATCTTCAAGTCAGAAAAAGCCAACACTTAAACTGTCTTTATGGAAGTGCCTTGCCCTCTAACAATGACTGATGTAAACTTGAGGCAGCCATTAGCTCTACTTCTAAGATTCCCTACCCTACTTCAAACATAAAGATAACTGATACACTAAATATGTAAATGAGTGCCTCAGATATGCCCTAAAGCCTTCAAGATCAAAAGGGAAAATGTGTATACATAAAGTTTACAGCATGTTTTCCTACATTAGCAGAACTGCACTCTACAGATGGCGCAACAGACAAGTGGTTAACAATGTGTTGTTATTGCAGGGAAATTGCCTTCAACAGTTCAAATACAGGCATCCCTCAGTAATGTGCACAACTGTAAGTGCCATTTGTTATGTAGAAGATTCAATCGAATATGTTTCTGTTTAATTCATTTTAAGAGGCTCTGCACTGGTGTCTTAATACTTTTGTTATGCAACTTGCTTAAGTGTATAACCCCCACCTGTACAATGTCTATGCTGTCTCGGTCATTTCCTAATTAGAATGCAGCTGTAGGTTTGCTTACTTTAAGGAAGTAATCACCTTTTACTGATAAACGTGTTGTATTTTACTGTTTACAATTTGGAAATATGCTGTTTCAGCTTGACTTAGTCTGATTTTTATTAAACAGCTTACTAGAACACATTGCTCTTACTGCTTTTAAATTGTTTAAGTGTAGAGCTTCACCTGTAAAATACGTATACTGTTTTGGTAATTTCTTACTTAGTGTGCAGCTCTAGGTTTAATTACTTTAAGGAAATAATGACCTTTTACTGTTAAACTTGCTGCATTTTACTGTTTACAGTTTGGAAATGCACTATTTCTGCTTGACTTAGCCTGATTTTGTTAAAAAGCTTACTAGAACACATTGCTGTTACGGCTTTTAAATTGCTACTGAGTGCTCTCATCAGTATTCAGCCGCTGTGCTGTTTCATCTTGTGTTAGTTACATTTTACTACTTAGCTTATTTTCAGTGCCTATTCTGTTACTGTATTATGTGGAAACTGAGTGATTTTACTGTAATTGTATGTCCTCCCACCATGTTGCTCAGTTCTGTTGGCATGCATTACTAATCAGCAACAAATAGCTGGAAAAGTTTACTGGCAATGAATTACTCTGCATTCTGTGAAATTAAAGTGGCAATAAACTGAATTTCATATTACTGAACAGGGTGACTTTCTTATTAATTATCACTGCTTGTTCCTTAACTAATTTATTTGATTAAGTACTGCTTAGCTAAACTACTTAAATTGTGATATTTCCATGTCTGTCTCTTATTCCCACTTTTTTACTTCAACTACCCCCTTTTCTGGCTTCATATTAAAATCTCTCTCTCTCACTGTCTCTCTCTCTACTTACAGTCCCTTAAACACATTCAAAGGTCCAACAAAAACAAAACAAAAGAAAAAAACCTGAAGCAGCTGCCTGTATACAAGATCAAGGACAGCAGAATCATGTACAAACCGGTAAAAGCTCCTGCAAGTCATATTTCTATCAACAAACTGTGAGCAGTGTAGGTCTGAATCTTCTCTCTGTGATACTCCTGATTCTTCTGCTGTGCACACTACTGGAACCCCCCATTTTCCTCCCACGTATTGTAACAAATATATACAGTTTTCCAAAGCTTTGCATTTATTTTATATTCTTATATTTTATTTATCTTACATATCACATTTATTTTATAATCTTATATTTTATTCTCCCGTTTACTATAACAAATATATACAGTTTCCCAAAGCTTTACATTTGTTTTATAGTCTACTTCCCTGATGCTCTACTAAATCTGCTTTTGAATTCACACAGATAAACAGACACCTTTAGGTACTGACCTGGGCTAGCAGGTTGATTGTTTTTCTTTTCTCACAGCTTTCTCCAAGTCCTGGTTCATAGCTGCCTGCCCCTCCCCCAGCACTTTTCTTGTTCTCCTAACATAATTCTATTGTAAGTTTCCTAGCCCTGTCAAACCTGTTTTCTCACAGCTTTCTCCAAGACCTGGCTCTTAGACCCCCTTCTCTCGGTCTCCTAACTTAATCTATTGTAAGCTTCCCAGCCCTGTCAATCCTGTCTATTCCTTCCCTGTTCCTCTTGAGAGTTTACTTATTCCTCCCCTGAGCTGCGGCACCATCTTTAAATTCTTAGACCATCTGCTCACCCTCTAGATTTCCTACCTTACTGATAGTATTCTTTCCAGATAGCAACTCCGCAGTTGGTTTCAACCCACTCCATTCACCCTTGCTGTGCTCGGGTTCAATTTGCTGCCCTACCCAAACCCCATTCCTACCCACCCCCACATCAATTGCATTTATATTTTTTCTAGCTTGTCCCCCCTACCCCACCACCCAATAATCCCCCTCCAATTCCCCTCTCCTTACACCACTAGCCACACCTCTTCACTTCCCCCTCACATGACACCATTAGTCACACCTCCAACAAATCCGACACATACCCAAAATCTTAACTCACCTCATCATTAACCCATCAGTACAACCTCTTCTTCACCATCACATCTCGCTGTTGCAGACTAATTCTCACTGCTTTAGTCACTCACAACCCATACTACAACGTCCATCTCTACTATCACTACTCTACTTACCTTATCACTTTCTAATCTCTCTACATCATTCTTCTATCTCTTCCTCCCACTGCCCGTTATCCTCTCTCCCCATGCAGTCTGAAAACATGATTTTCTTCTCACAAATTTCAGCCAGCCTTTACAACACAAGTATATTATTATGTACCAGAGTAAAAATCCTCCCCCACCATCACCGCAACAATAATATTTTCTCTCAAAATTATCCTATCAAAGTAAAACGGAAACTAGATTACACTACTCTTCCATATCATATAATAAATCTATCGCTATGCGGAGACATACATCCCAACCCGGGTCCCATCTCCTCTCCTCTGCAACCCCCCCCCCAAGACTCATAAATCAATAAACTTCACTACAATTAACCTACAAAGCATCATAAATAAAATACCTGACTTTCATGCATGGATAGCCCACAACAAACCCAATATTATTTTCGCAACTGAAACATGGCTAAAACCCTATATTAAGGACACAGAATTCCTTCCCCCAGATTCCGCCTGTCTTAGGGATGACAGACCCCCCCCCTAAAAAAAAGGTAGAGGCATCTCTCGAATATACCCCATGTCATTCACTATTGCTCTATATACAAAACCCTTCCCACAGTTCTCCAGAGCCGAACTTCTAGTTTCTTTCCTTAAAATGAATAATTGCAAAAACCTCTCTGTGATAGTCATATACATTCCCCCAGGCAATAACATCTCAATTCTTGAGGAAATCCTTGCCTGGGCATCTTCTAACATAAAAAATTAGACTATCATACTGGGAGACGTAAATATCGATTGGCTAGACATATCCCCACACCACTCTAACTGCAATATCAATCTATATAAGTTCACCCAGCTAGTTAACACCATAACCAGGCCTAATAAAATTAATACTAATGGCTCAGTCCTAGACTGGATTTTAGTGTCCAACCCAAATCAGATCACATCCACTGGTACACTCTCCAATAGTATAAGTGACCACTTATTGGCCTTTGTACAACGTGAATGTACCACAATAATTAATAAACATCAGTACAGGGTTATCAGAGATGAATCCCAGTTCTGTCCATCTAGCTTTAACAAAATGTTACTTAGCATCAACTGGGATGCATTAAAATCACTTCCCCTTGATGAGACAGTTGAGTTCTTCAACTCAGCCTTCCTCAGCATGCTAAACAATCCCTCTCCCCTTAGACAAAAGAGAGTAAAGACCAACCATGACAGTTGGCTAACAAGATCCACTAAAGATCTCATGAAACCCAGGGACAAATCATGGAAGATCTGGCAAAAAAACAAAAACCTATCTGACCTTGCCCAATACAAAGAGCTCCGAAACCAGGTTAAGCACCTAGTACTATAAAACAAAAAAGAATACCACCTTACATTACAAAATCAACACAAGCAAAAAACCCGCAAAATTTTGGAGCTCTCTCACCTCTTTATTAAACCCAGGCTCTTGTAATAATCCTTGCTCACACTCAAATAAAACAGCCATTGAAATTGCTGCAACCTTCAACTTCTATTTCATAGATACTATAGCCAATCTAACCACTACCTTTCCCAAGACCAACTTGTCCACCACAGGCATCTCCACAGCTAACACCAGTACATCCCCTATTCCCAACTTTACTCCATCACTTATACCCACCTCGACTATTAAGAAATTGCTCCTAAAACGCAAACCATGCATAAATGCCCCTGACAATATACCCATCAAATACCTGCAAATCTCAGCCAACTCAGTTGCTTATCCTATCAGCATACTTCTCAACAGATCTATACAAGAATCCCATATGCCATTCATCTGGAAAAAAAGCTTATATCCTCCCTCTATACAAGGGGGGCCCAACATAGACACAGCCAACTTCCGCCCCATTGCTATACTATTACCTAGTTCTAAGATTATGGAAAAATGTATTGATTCTCAACTTCTTCACCATCTGGCTCACAACCACATCCTCTCCCCCACTCAACACAGATTTAGGCCAGGACATAGTACCACCACTGTTCTTGTATCCTTCATGGACTCTGTCAACCAAGCCTGTGACACTGGTAAAACTGTATCTTCACTATTTCCTGATCTTTCTAAATCTTTCGATACTATATCCCACTCTCTCCTTCTAAAAAACTATTTTACATAAGCTCCTCACCTCAAATTCTAAACTGGTTAACTAATTACCTCACCAGGTTGGGAGGGTGGCCTAATGGTTAAGGTGTTTGCCTTACAAATACAAGGTGCAGGGTTTGAGTCTCACAAGGGATAATTAGCTATGCTTAAAATGGCTCGCAAGGGCAGTTAGCTTAGTACTAACCTATGAGCCTAACAGGCAACAATCAACTAAATGGCAGAACTCTTATTCCCCTTTCCTAAACACCACCACTGGTGTTCCTCAAGGCTCCAAGTTAGGCTCACTTCTGTTTAGCAAATTTATCAATAACTTCCACACCACACTCTCTCAAGGCTCAGTCATCCAGTACACCGATGACTCTACTATCATCTGCACTGCAAACAACTCCTCGGAAGTACACCAAGTCACCCAAAATGCCCTCACCTCCACCAAAATTTGGATGTCTAATAATCATCTTGCCCTGAACCCCAACAAAACCAAACTAGTAATCTTTGCCCACAAAAGTCCACTCACCTACAAAAAGAGAACTTCACCAATCAATCCCTAAATGGTACCACCATCGACATTGTATCTTGCTCAAAACACCTAGATGTCATCATAGACAAAAACCTCACATTCAGCCTGCACATCCAGTCCAATGTCATCCCACCACTGCTTATCATTATGCAACCTAAAATGGCTTGAACACCTCAACTATCTCACCTTTATCCAACTAACTATAGCTCACAAATCATTCGTAATCCATACATGTGCCCTGCTCTATCTTTTATACTTACTTTATAGCATCCTAACAGACCACTCTGATCCAACAACCAACTGCTCATAAATGTAGAAAAACCCAAACTTTCAGCTGGTCAGATGCTTTATTCCTTTACCATTGCAAAACTTTGGAACTCCCTCCCCCAGCACTTAGATCCATCTGCTCAGTAACCCTCTTCAAGAACATCTCTAAAACAACACCTGTCCTCATCTTGGCTGTGCACATGTGCTAACACCACATCTCATATAACCTATCTTCAACCATCACAACTATTCTCACCCCCACTCTACTACACTGGCATCCCCCTTTAACATCCACTTGTCTTTTTATTTACTTCACCTCTCCATTCTGTCCACTTCCCTCTTCTACTAACCCTCATTGTCCTACCATTGATTCCGCCTGTCTACTTCTTTCTCTTCCTAACCCTTATTGACCTACCATTGAACCAGGTGAGATATTCAGGTACTTCTCGCAGCCTACCTTAATATCATACCACCACTTATATCTGCAACAATATCCACTGACTTTGCTGATTCCTGCAACAGGATTCATATAGCCTATTACTTAGCTATTACACCTCCTAAATGTGTGAAAAGTTGAAGTACCTAGTCTCTGATTAATTCCTATATCTGCTTTGCATCCACTGCATGAAGTGTCCTATATAAATTTTGCTAGCTGAAAACTACTCATATGGAATGTTCTTATGTATATACTGCTTGTATATCTTTAATTTTAGAATGATTACTTATGTACTGTTTTTTTTCACCAATTGTACAAGCTGCCAATAATATGTACTAAATATCTTTATTAATGTAAATTCTGCATTGTATGTGAAATGTCCTATATGTGGAGCATTTCTCCCTGGGACTCCATGAAAATGGACATTTCTGACCCAGCTGGACCATCCCGGTAAACAAATGCAAATAAATAAATGCCCCTTCAGAAGGGAAATAACACATACCTACATCTGTATATAAGCACCTCATTTAGGAGGCCATAACATCCAAGCCCAGTGTATTCCACAAACTCAATTCACAACTGGAGCACATCCCTACCTCTAAGAAATCTTCTCAATGAGTTCCTGTCATAGCACCACTTCTGCTTTGCTGCCCTGTGAAGAGAAAAGCATATAGTGATTATCTTACACAGAAGACAATTGTTTTTCTATTTGATACTACAAACACTAGGCCCAGACCCCCAAACTCTGGGTATTGTAACTCGCAACTCACCAGACACAGCATCTTCTCACTGAAAACACAGGGCGTTACCAGTATGATAAAATACTTTTAGGGTTATGTTGTGTTTCACAAAACATATCTGCTAATTCATCTAACTTTAAAAGAAGCATAACAAGAGTTCACAGCTAGGACATCCTTGGTTTATTCTCCCAGGTATCATTCTCCTACAACTTAACCTCAGACAGAGAAAATTCATCTATTGATTTTGATGATTTGTTGTATGCTTAGAGAGAATCCCCTGAGCTCAGACAATTTGTTTTCATGTTATCCTCTTCTCCAATCTACCTCTCTTAAAATGGTAACCTTTGTAGTATACTTATTTGGTTACTATCCCTGTTTTGGGGTGAATTTCAGAGTAGTAACCTTTCAGTATTTTAAGAGTTATAGGAAAACATTATCATTGATGATTTTCTTGTATTTGTCAGGCCTTTTTCTTTGGATGTTTAGAAGAGATCTTAGTGGTATTATCCTTGGCAAATTATACTGGCAAACTGCAAACAGCTCTTGGGTCTTGGGTGTGGCGACTCAGATTCATAGGTTGCTGCCCTCTATTTCCCTGCTACTTCTGGAAGTCTAAGACCTCCGGGGATAGTTATTTTATTCAAAGTTATTTGTATAATGGTCAAAACAGCAATTCCAGTCTGGTACACATTTGAAGTCTCTAGTCTTTCTAATGGCAGATTCAGAGTCTTTTCTTCACAGGTATAAACTCATTGCATAATCTGAATGTATTGAACTTGGTGTTTTTCTAGACTAAAAATATTTCCTCTATGGGACCTGACATTCTTCCTGGCTATTTAATAAACAGCACTAAACATGCCCTGGCAAAGCCAGTCCTTAACTGCTTAACCTGAGTTTAGTCACTGGCTTTACCTCTATGGTTTGTCAATAGCAATAGTGATGCCACTCCACAACAGTAGCACAACCACTGATCCAAGGAAATATAGGTTCATCTACTTGTCAAGTCTTATTTGTGAAGTATGGAACATACTATAAATGACATGATAAACAATATTATTAAAATCTCATAAGGCTAAACACAGAGCTGTTTGGCTTTGTTAATGGTAGAGCTTGTATAATGAATCTGGTTAACTTCTTCAAAAGGGTAGCACATGCTGTTGACTGAGGTCATACTGTCAACACAGCATACCTTGACCTAGACAAGGTGTTTGACACTATCCCCATGTGAGCATATTTAAGACTAAAGAATTACAAATAGATTCCTATGTAGTAAGATGGATATCAAATTGGCTGAAAGACAGAACCTACATGCTGTGGGTACAGGTGCTTCATCAGAGAGAATGAAGGTGACCAGTGGTATACTGCAGGGCTCAGTGCTGTTAACTATGTTGTTCAGAATCTACTTTTCTGATCTCTAAACCATGAACCAAGTCTCTGGCAAATCTAGTTTGCAGTCGGCTATACACTTTGATTGATATTGAGCCTTTCAGTGAGAACTTCTACTCATCAGTACCTGGTGTACTAAAAAGAAGTTCAGATTAAATGCTAAAAAGTGCAGTATTGTCTCATATGGTAAACAACCTTTCCCCCTAGCATAGAATATAGATAGCACCCCACTCTATAATAAGAATATTGCTAAAGACATTGGAACCTGTATTGATAATTCTCTCTCCCTTGGTCATTATGTACCAACAGTAGATATAATGTACTTTGCCTTAGCACAGCAAATTGCCAAATTAATATCATCCAGATCTAAAGCTGTCATAGTTCCTTTGTATTCAGTATTAATTAGGTCAGTTGCTGAACAAGACCCTATAATTTTCTAACCAAGAAGGTCACTGGCTTAAAACACAACACTACTAGAAGGACTGGAAGCACTGTCCCCTTACTTAGTATCTTATAGACTTCTGAGGGAAGATATATGCCTTGTCTTCCATGCCATTAGGGACCAGTGGTGCAGGATCTCTTGTACCTCCACACCTTGGTAATTCCACAAGCACCAGAACCAGGGATCTACATTTTATCTGCAAATAAATAAAAAAGGTGAAGAGAGGTAGATTCATTACGCAGTACTCCAACCTCTGGAATAGACCCCATTACAAATCCAGCAGTGCAGTACATTAACGCCATTCATTTGAGAGGTAGAGGATTGAATGGATAATCTTAAATTCATCCCTGGCTTGACTGGCCTAGCCCTCCCCTTAAAATGTAGCATTGTCTAAGGGTGGGTACTGGCAAGGTGTAAATGGTCACAAGACTCAGTTGACTTGTATTATTAATGTTTCCTATGAGCCACATGCTCATTATTACCCACAAATTTGTTTTTTGACAACTGACCCTTAAGAAGCACTGCCACTTTGTACATGTAGTTTAAGAACAGGGTTATGAAGTATCTTACATTATTATTTTGAATAAAGAGACTGCAATGTATTATGAAAAAGATTACAGGTGCTGTCTCAATGATCACATCATCTGTCTACCCAGGAAACTTTTATATATAGGCAGGGTGGGATTAAGGGATGGGGAGAAAAATTTAATTTTTATTCAAGGAACCCACGCCTCTCTCACAAGAGACTTCCCACTGCTATGCTTCTGACTCAGAAAAAGACAGCAACAGCTTGCAATCAATTGAAAAGCTGCACTGTACAAGTTTTAGTTTATCTTTTATGCTAAATCTCATTTGAAGCAGATTTTAAAATAAATAGAGATCTGTCTTATTAAACATAACTGTAAGATAATCATTTGGCTAGTACTGTAACTGCATATTTACACTAAAATCAAAGGAAATTTAACCCAAAAGTGGGAGTCTGTGATATTTATTTAGCATGATTTCTCATCTGTTCCCAATGGACTTCATAACAAGATGTGGGCAGCCAAGCCACACCTTATTACTATTTACCGTAAGCACCTTCAGTCCGTTGATCTTAACAACCAATTGTAGTGTTTTCTCAACAATAGCCATATAGCTAGAAACTACTGAAGCTCTACAGACTTCCAAATATTCTATGATAGAGGTCACCTGCAGATACATGAACTCTTTTTTTTTTCCTGGCAGGAAACCACACATATCTCTGGCTGTAGTATCAGTAAACATGACCCACAACAGAATACAGCAGGTTATGTCTTTTAGTTATTTAATTTGTACTGTGATTAATGTGGAGGAGTGTCATGTCCTGTAGCAGCAATATTCACTACATAAAGGACAGTTAGGCTAACCCCAATAAAGTAATTATTACTGGGCTTTCATGGAGGTAGGATGAGGAGAGAACATAGTGCTTGGAAGCTACAATATGACATGTATTACTGAGATACTTTGCTCTTTCACTTTTTACTGGCAGAAAACAAAATAGACCTACAGGCAGTTTTAAAAGTACAAAGAGCATACAATACAATCCCCTGGGTTTACAAAGCCCTGTAGAATGTGCAGGATTAGTCTAAGAGCTATTTTCGGCAATATGGCCGATGTGCGATCCAAGAATGAGCTCCCATGATGTGCACGCGAGCTCTTAGACTAATCCTGCATGGACTGAGCTCCTGTATACAAATTACCCTCATTTGCAGGTGAAAAGCATGCAAATGAGGATAATATGCAATCCAGGAAGCTGGCAGCTGTCCGTGCAGGACGAGTGCAATGTGCAGAAATGTACTCGGTTAGTAACCGAGGACATTTCTGCAATCTAAGCAGACTATGACAGCTCCAAATAAAGGCTGCATATCATTGAGGAAGCATGCTAATGGCCAAGTAGAAGGCCATTGGCATTGCAAACTGTTTAAAAAATAAAATAAAAACTTTTATTTTTTTTTTCACCAATCTCGCCTGTGTAAGCATAGGGCAACGGCGTGCAAACGGGATCGGGTGAATATAATAAAATAAACCTAAAATAAGCATTCTAACTAAAATCATTTTTTGGCCATGCAAGTCAATGGCAGGCAGAAGACAACCTGGCCAGTGAGTAATGGTTGCTAAGTGGGGAGGCTCAGTGTGGGACATGTAACTATGCATTAGCAGGCAATCCTATGTAAATGAGGGAAAGGTTAGTGAATCCCAGGATTTTCCCAGGGTGTGTGACAGGTCCCAAGAGTGTAAGTGTATAAATAGCTAGGTGCAAGACTAGGGTATAGATAACATCATGGGGGGTGTCAGGCATACTGTAAGTGGATTGGAGACCTGTGCCTCGGGATTGCTCCTAGGGGTGTGTCTAAACCTGCCTAGCACTCTTTACAAAGTGTAACCGGGTGTGCACACCGTGAACCGGGTTTTACAGGAAGAAAAAGGAAGTTAAACCAGGAAAAAGCAGCTCTTGCACATTTGAGAACTCTGTTTGTGCACCACGCACACAGGCTTAAACAGGGAGGCAATGGGAAGGGAAACAGCAGTAGGAAGGTAATCAAGGAGAACTAGCTTAGCTGACAGGTGAAATGTATCAGAATCAGCCAATTACACAGGCAGCAGACCAGCCCAGCCCAGCACACCACTATAACCTATGCAAACACCTTTCCCCCTTGTTTTTCCCAAAAACTGCACCACTGGTGTATACAGACAGGGAAATTTTACAAAACGAAAGCAAGAGAAAAAATGTTAGGGGCTGCTTTTGCTATCATAAACCAGCATGTGCAAGAGGCTGAGGATGGTGAGGATGTGAATGCTGCTGAGCAACCCACAGTGAGGAGACGGAGAAGAGTGTATAGACCCAGGCTAACCTAGCAAGGGCTACATGAGCTGGAGATAGTGGATGGACAGGGACCTCCTACAGCAAATTGTTGAGCTGTGCCGGCCACGCCAGACACACAGAACTAACAGAGGGGAACCCATCCCAGTGGATACCAAGGTACGTTTAGGCCTAAGAATACTAGCTACAGGTACCTTCCAAAGGCCAACTGTAGATATGATGGGGATTTCACAGGCATCAGCATCCAGGGTTCTCCACCAGTTCCTGGATGCCATGTCAGCACATGTCGGTGAGCATCACCTGTGAGGCATTGGCCAGCAATATCCGTCTCTTCCATCAAATAGCAGAATACCCTGAGGTAGTGGGTGCAATAGACTGCATGCACATATGCATTAAAGCACCACCAGGTGAGCGGGGTAGGGTCTACATCAACCACCAGGGCTTCCCCTCCATCAACTGCCAGTTCATGTGTGATGCCCAGGGCATAATAATGAATGTGTGTGCTGGCTGCCCTAGAAGCTACCACGATTCCCACATCTGGCATCTGATGCAGCTGTACCAAACATTTGCCAGTGGGGACATCCCACACAGTCACCTAGTGGGGGATGCTGTATACGCACTGGAGCCATGGCTGATGACACCCATCAGAAATGCACACAAACCCGAACAAGAACTCCATAATGAGGCACACGCACAAACACGAATCATAGTAGAGTGTGTGTTTGGGATGCTCAAGTCACAGTTCCGGTGCCTGGACACATCCAGTGGAGCCTTGCAGTACTCACCAACGACATGTACCCAAATTGTCCTTGTATGTGCCATGCAATATGCTCCTGCGGGAACAGCTGCAGCAAGAACAGCATGAGGTAGGGCCACACAGCCCCCCACCAGTGCCAAGGCCTGCACAGGTGCAGAGTGACTCGGAGGAGGAATAACCTGAGCCTGCCCCAGTAGGCAGAAGGAGGTGTGCCCAGTATACCCTAGCCTTGGCAAAGAGGCAACGCATAGCACATGCACTGACACAGTAGGGACTCAGGGAATGACACCTCTCTCTGACTCACACATACAGTAAAAGGGATGCCAAACATGACACTACCTGTGCTCAACCATGTATAGGGAGTGTACTATGTGCATCTGACATAGGCAGCCCTGCAGCACCACCCTCAATACTGGGACACCCACAAGGTAAGTAACTCACACATGTTAGTTGGGGGGGGCATATACCCAACAACAGTCACAGCCAGCAGGATATGTGTAGACAAACACAAAAAAAAAACTGTACTATGGCATCTGAATGAGCCCCATGGGTAACCCCTACCCCAGGCCTACACAGACAGACTACAGCACGCTGTACATTGTGAAGGCTAGGAAGTCAGAAACTAATATGTAGGTAGTGAAAGCTAAGATCTCTAGTACACTGGTATGCTTATAGCCAGCATGGTAGGTAAGACTACAGACTGAAATGGTGTACCCGACATACCAGTACAGTCCTAGCAAATGTGTAAAAGTGTAAGGTGTGCCCCACCATCCTATGTACACTTATAGTAACAGTCAGGTGTGCCCCTCATCCCTGTGTAGAAATGTAGAAACAGTCAGGTGTCCCCCCCCCACTATGCAGAAATGTAGCAACAGTCAATGCCAAATGACCGATGTATACCCTGTAGACACAGCATGCTACCTGTTGGTGTACAACATAAAGGTCAGCACTGTAGTACAAACCACCTGGAGTTGATCCACACATGCAATATAGATGGCCATACAGGGCATGCTCACACACTTAGAGGAATGAAGGCAATGTCAGTCAACAACATACTGAAAGGCCATACTGGGTATGCTCACACACACTTAAACAAAATGAAAGCCATGTCAGCAAACACCAGAGGACCAGACATATCTGACAGTTACAGTTCATAGTGCAGACACATGTCAGTATGCACCACTCCTGCCTTACACACACAGTGGATAGGAATACAGACATATATGTAAGGACAACACACTATAATAAGCCAAAGGTAGATGGACATAGATGTGTTGAAGAGGGTGACCATGACAAAGAGCCATCTGGGCCTGTCCCAACAGCACACAGCCAAAAGGCCCCAAACACATGAGGTGCAGTTGTCACCCACTGCAGATACTAGCCACCAGTATCTGTCAGCATGACGGCATGTTGCATGTGCCAGCTGTGCAACATGACTGTAAAAGGAAGATGTCACCTAGTAGCTGTATAAACATACCTGTGCTATAAGACCCTGTGTGTGCCCACATGCGGCATGTCAACCCCTACATGAATGGGTTACGGCCCATGTATACACCACCCTCCCTATAGCAGTATCATGACAAGCCTGTTGAGGTCATCCAATGTGAAATACACCTTTGGGAGAGCTGTAGCTCAGTAATTCCCATGGCGCTTCCCATAACTGCGTATTGCTGTAGTGATAATCTAGTTAGGTAGTAGTCCTAACCCCAGACTTGGTAACTGTGTGAGTGTGTGTTTGTGTGCGTGTCTCTCGGTCTCTGACTGTTTAGAGAGAAATGCTTTTTAGGCCACTCACACCCTGTACAATTCATATACCAACTTTGCCAAGGCTGCTGATGTCACTCACCTAGAAATACACCTCTGGGGAAATTATAGCTCAGTAATCGCTGTAGCGTGTCCTGTAACTGCATACTGTTGTAGTGTGAAAAAGTAGTTAGGTAGGTGTTCTAACCCAAGATCTTGTGTGTGTGTCTGACTGAGTAGAGAGCAATGCTGTTTAGGACGCTCACACCCTGTACAATTTATATACCAACTTTGGGAAGGCTGCTGATTTTACTCACCTAGAAATACACCTCTGGGGAAACCATAACCCAGTAATCTCCATAGTGTGTCTTGTAAATGCACACTGATGTAGTGTGATACAATAGTTAGGTAGGTGTTCTAACCCCAGACCTGGCAACTGTGTATATCTGACTGAGTAGAGAGCAATGCTTTTTAGGCCACTCACACCCTGTACAATTCATATACCAACTTTGGCAAGGCTGCTGATGTCACTCACCTAGAAATACACCTCTGGGGAAATCACAACCCAATAATCTCCATAGCATGTCCTGTAACTGCACACTGCTGTAGTGTAATAAAGTAATTAGGTAGGTGTTCTAAGCCCAAACCTAGCAACTGTGTGTGTGTCTGACTGAGTAGAGAGCAATGATTTTTAGGCCACTCACACCCTGTACAATTCATATACCAACTTTGGCAAGGCTGCTGATGTCACCCACCTAGAAATACACCTCTTGGGAAAATATAGCCCAGTAATCTCTGTAGCATGTCCTTTAACTGCATACTGCTGTAGTGTGATAAAGTAATTAGGTAGGTGTTCTAACCCCAGACTTGCCAATTGTGTGTGTGTGTGAATCTATGTGTCTTTGTGTCTCTGCTTATGACTGAGTGACGAATAATGCTTTTTAGGTCACACACATTCCTTAGAATTCATATACCCAACGTTGGCAAGGCTGCTGATGTCACTCACCTAGAAATACACCTCTGGGAAAGTCATATCCCAGTAATGTTGGTAGCGCGTCCTGTAACTGTGCACTGCTGTAGTGTGATTTAGAACTGTGGTAGGGTTCCATCATCACCCATGGTGGTTCTGGATGTTTTGCATGTGTTTCAATGTCTGTGTATGGAGCAATGCATCATAGGCTACTCACTTGCAGTACAATTCAAATGCCCTACTTTGCCAATCCTGCTGATGTCATTCATTGTGAAATACAACTTTGGGGAGAAAGTGATCTGTGGTGCGACCTATAACTGCTCCATGCTGTAGTGTGATATAGGCCTTGGTCAAGGGTTCTATACCCACACATGACAGTTATGGATGTTTTGTGTGTGTCTCACTGTCTGTGTAGGGAGCAATGCAGTTTAGGCTAGTCACTCGCAGTACATATGAAATGCCCTACTTTGGTAATCCTGCTGATGTCAGTCACTGTGAAATACACCTTTGGGGAAGAAGTGCTCCAGTAATGTCCATGGCGTGTACTATAACTGCCTAGTGCTACAGTGTAATAAACTAGTTAGGTAGGAGTTCAACTCCCAGACATGACAGGGGTGTGTGTGTGTGAAACACCTGTGGCCAATGTGAAGGGGTTTTGCTCATTACTTTTATGCTGGCCCTTCTATATATCACAATATCAACTATACAAGGATAACAGATGTAAATTAGCTGATAGGCTGGGGTGCAAAGCCATACCCATACATGTGTCATCAAGGCCAGCCAATCCAAATTAGCAACCCCACTATTACCCAGAGCACACACTCAACCCATGTGTCATATGCACACACATGCCTAGGCAACAGCCAATATGTGATTAGTACACTGCATATTGGCCACTTATAGTGACTATGCAGTGATAGCAGTGGGCTACAGAGGGAATGTCACTCTGCCCATCTGTCCAATATGCATGTACATGCAGACAGTGCACCTCCACCATGTTCCCCAATGGACACCTGCACCACCTGTGGTGCCTTCACATGTGACGCACAACGGACATACCATGCCTGACAATATACCCTGTATGGAAAGATGACACTGACATCGGGGAATGCTGTTGGCATGCTATCAATGTAGGTGAAGGGAAAACCTGCTGCCCATTACCAGTTCCTTCCACAGGTAGGCAATACTGGCACATCTAATGATAATCTGTGTTCACAACATTGGCCAGACACCCCAGGTACAGTTCCACATGTCACTGTACATGCATGTGGGAGGTGTGCACATCCCAGACACCATCCATGTCATGGACTAAGGAACACATACATGGCATGTGGTGTACAGCATTGGCCACACAAAATAGTCATCAGCTGACTGGATGGGGGATGCAATACCCACCTGTGTGGGCAGATGCAGTAACTACAAGCCTGAGCCACAATGCAGACAATTGTTATGTGGCCTGATGCCATGGTATACCCATTGCCTACCCTTGTACAGCCTGCTGGCACAGTTGACCACCACACACCAGTGTAGACATGCACCCATGCATGTCAGAACTGGCACCCTGTGTGTTCATGTGTGTGTGTTGTATGATGTGTATGTCCACATCCACACTCACTACAACCCCCATGGCATACTGAAGCATGCTGTCTGATGTCTGACATCTCCTCATACTCTTTGCCCATAAGGCCTCAGTATGACCTGTATGGTGCATGTGATACCTGCATATTGATGTGTTGTGGCAATCCCATTACTGATGAGTTGCACTCCTGGCCCTGCCAAGTGGGTCAATGTGTGTGCATCCCTGTGTGAGTGTGCCTGTGTTGATGCTGGCACATGTTCCTGCAGACAGGCATGTGTACGACACCTACCATATATCTACCGTATCCTTATTGCAGATGTCACTCACCCTCACATATATGTTCTGACTGCTCCACATCAGGTAACCCATGTGGTGCATCCAATAACTGAATTGAACTGTGATAGAACTACATAGTTGTTGGGGGTTTGATACCCTGTGCTGGTAGATGTGTGACACAAACATGCTTCAGGTTTACCCTCCCACCATTCCCTGACATGTATCTGCCTCTGTCTGCCTCCCTCACTCCCTCTCTGGTGGATGTGGAGACCCACAGCTGCATTGCTTAGGCAGCAGCATGTGTATTTTACATGATGCTCATGATCAGCTGATGGCCTCTGCATGAATTGCAGCCCTCCCCTAGCTGATTGCATGTTAAACAGCTGTGGTAACAATCCTATAGCCAATTGCATGGAAACAGACTCCAGTACCTAGGAGCATCATGGTGGTGTTGGGCCTTTGCAGTCACTGTGAGCAGGGACTAGATCTGATGTTTGGCAAACAGCATTCCAGATGGATTGGGGATTTACCTCTATCAACATACACTGTGGAAAGAGGGCAACCAACAGGAGGGGGATGTGCCTGACCTGACTACAGACTGTAAGTACTGCTATACTGCATTTGGAGCAATGTTCATTTAACATTGTTTGTCTGGATATGCCAGTCGCACATGTCGCAATACCTCCCATGTCAGTTCCATGTATATGAGGAATCCCCATCTGCAGGGTCATCTACAGACTGGTCATTGTTGAGCCTATAGTTTCATGTGTTAGCCACAGTGCATCAATCTGTGTAATGCAGAAGGTAGTGTGAGGATTGCAGTCTGTAGATGGTGAAGGCCGTGACAGTTACTGACTTCCTATCCCTCATAGGACATATGTTGCAACAAACCCTGTTACAATGGAAAATATGTGAGGTTATCACAGCAACATATCTATACTGACCCTGTGTATGGGCTGTCAGACACACCTCTGTCAACCTTTGTACATATGGTGTGCATGAAGTGCTGCATTGTGCTGTACACGATAAATACTGTTGTCATATCTGAAAACAAGCCAGTGATATATCAGATTGCTACACATGTCATGTACAGTAGTGGTTATATTTCATGACATAAGCTGGACATTCTGTGGATGTTTGTACAGCACTGAGGTCTGTGTAGTGATGGTGAATGTTGGCAGTGTGTGTATTGTTAATATGTACTTCAGCCTCTGTACAGACTGTGGTAGATGTCATTGTTCTAGCTCCCCTTCTATCAGAAGTTACATGCTGCCCCACTGTATTGTTCTGTTTTGCTGTACATGTTTGTAGGGCCATACACACACATGTTCCATACCACAGACAGCCATCATAACAAACTGTGTAGCAGCCCAGTATTTGTAGGGTCATTCTGTGAGTGGCACATATGAAGATGGTGTAGAACAGATAGTCCATATACTGTAATATTATGCTAGCTTACCAGATGTGGTTGTGGCTGTGTTCACATATGTTGTGGTTATGCACTGTCACACAGGTGTATCTTACCCTGTGCTGTGACATGGCTGCTGAGCCCACTATATATGCAGGTACATGTGCATTCCCCCATACGAGATGTAGGCCAGTGTTGAGCCAGTCTGCCTGTAGCCGGCACAGTGCATTGTTACATGCCTATCAACTTAGTGTACTTAACCAGTGGGATGTTATGTGCAGATACTCAACAGATGTACTGCTGCTGGGTCTCCCTTAAACATCATGTATGTCAGACAGAGCAGTGGGATGCTGTACAGATGTATGTCAATATCTAGTGGTTGCTATATGTCCATGTCACCCCTGTACCAGCAGTCATTATGTCTCAGGCCAGACAGGAGTGTGTGAATCCAACACCTATGGTGCCAAATGTATACCAGTCATTATGTGTTATACACATCTACATGGATGTCTACATCCATATTGGCAAGCCTGGTAATCATGTGGTGCACTAAGGGATTATGGGTATACCTCTGGACTGTACAGGGTGTGTCCAAAGTTCCACATAAAGTGGCCAATTTCTCTGCTGCAGCCAACAGGGGCATTCCACGCTAGCAGCGGTAACTTACAATGATTTCCTTAGGATGTCTGTCAGTAGCCAATGGCATACATGTTATAAGCAAATGTCGACAACCACACACACCATGTCTTTGAAGACAATCCCAATGACAGTAGCAACAGTCTAGTAATATGCCTGCTATATATACCTGTCATCCCTTGCACTACGACTTTGGGACTGTAGGGGCTGGTGTACGGCTACACTCCATGTCCAGGACATATGGTGGAAATATATATGTACATATACTTATCAATACAGCTATATATATATATATATATATATATATATATATATATATATATATCATTACATGTTTACTACATTGAATTACCACTGTCATGGCAACCACCCACTATAAATCCCTACAGCATGTGGGCGTGGTCACTTTACATTTCCTGTGTGATGGACATCCTTCCTGTGTGTGGGCATCAGTGATACAGGCAGCAGGTAGCAATACCTGTTACAGGAGAACCTACACACTCAGAGTGGCCACATATTTGTAGGAGAATCAGGAACTACAGACAGACTGTGGGTAGAGTTGTGTAATGCTTTGCATAGAACTGGTGTTATAGGGTGTGTGTGTGTACATACTAGTGTACCTGTGAATGCAGTCTGTCTGCATAGCTCACTACTGTGGGCCTAACCTCTTCCTGGACAGAGGTATGCTTATCATGTGTTGTCCTGGGAGTCAGATATTAAACTGGCAGTGTGTGTGTTGCATGCTATCAGTACATGTCTATATCTAACCTCATATCCCTGACTAAAGGTATGTTGCAGACTATCCTGTAACACCAGCACCTTGCTTAGTGTATGGCAACAGTGTTCCACATATGTACCTGTGTTCCAGTCTCTGTCCCCTATCTACATACCAAGCTTTGCACATATGTCATGCTGTTGGGGGTTGTTCTGTAGTGGGCTGTGAGTATATCACACTGCCTTTGCTGCCATTAGTCCAGTGCTGTTGTATCCCCCACACATAGGGCTGGGGCCATGTATGTGTGGGCATCACCTACACAACACATGTGCACCCTTATGCACTGCAGAGGCTTGTATTATTGAGTCTAGGTGGGGAGCACCATAAATGACCTAGGCTGTTACAAAATGTGGGGGTATCAGGGGTGAGATGCCACAAGGTATGTGGATGTACAGTACCATAAA
>NC_056726.1:195258247-195324557 GCF_019279795.1 Protopterus annectens
TGTCCAAGGTGAGCACATATATGTCAATATAGGTATATATGGACATACATCTGTAGAAGGAACTGGGAACATAACCACAACATATATGTCCACATGCACTATTGATGGGTTTGAGAGAGCCAAACAACATACATCTGGCATGGATAGGTATTCCTCCCAGCGAAACACATCTGGCTTGCAATACAATACCAACCTTAGCAGATCCCATAAGCAGGACCCTACATGACAAGGACAGTACATGTTAACAGTACTCCATCCCACCTGTGGGATGTGAGGCTGGCATTACTAACATATCATGCAGTACAGTCAAGTGACATCTCATGCTTGGGGGAGCCCCCTGGGCAAGTGCAGTAAGTAGCTGGGATCCCTCATATGATCCAATAGGTCTACAACTGATAATGGATTCACCAATGATGGCAAAGATGACCACAAATCCACCATTTCAGCTGGGAACTACCACCCAGTAGCCTGATGACCCTTGTCTGCAGGGACATGGAACATATCAACAATGAACCCATGGCCAATGTCACTGGTAATTTTAACACATGGGACCCTGCCAATGTTGGACTTGTCAAAGGCAGAGAATACAACCTGAACCTGGTATACCTCCTTTACCCAATCATGACAGGTGTAGATGAGGGTTAAGAGGTGCACAATGCCTATGTAGATCATAGTGGGCTTTTGTACACCATTCCACATATAGGAATGTGTGTAGTTGTTAAGGTATCTACCTCCGTTCACAGAATATGTTTCCACCAGGATTGCTTGGCATATGCCAACATTCCACAGGTGCCATCCCATGGACATACAGTCCTTCACAGGTCATAGATGTGTTAATGCCCTCCTCCACACTGTTGAGGTGTGCAGCACTACTGGGGTTGCTATAACTCACTGGGTGTGGCTGTTGTGGGCACAACCACCATAATTGCAGTTATTGTTGCATCTATCCCCCCACATAGCTGTCTGTAATACTGTACAGTGTATGTAATCAGATTGTTAGTTGTTGTTTACACCATTCACAGTAGTTGAGAGCCTTACATCCTCCTAAGAGTAGGGCTATGCCACCAGCATTGGCACACACATGTTACTTAGGTGAGGATCGCAGTAGAGTGGGGAGAGGGACATACACTCTGCTGTTAGCATGTTCAATGTCTTCCACATTGCAGACTACATATATAGCACTGTGTGGTTGTGCCTATCCTGTCTTGGGGGGATTACATGTGCAACAGATATGTTAGCTGCATGGGGACATACCTCCATGTGTACAGTCTTGTACCTGTAATGCATCCAAACAAGGCTATGTGTGTTGTACCCAGCCATGCTATGTGTACCACCCACTACACATACTGGTGTCCACTGTAGAAGGCCTGATGACACCACTACACCCATCAGTGATGTGGCACATTGACAAGCACAACACAATCAGACTAGATACTGGTAACAACAATACAACATTGTTAATTACAGCTATGATGCATCATGGCTGCACAGCTACACCTTCCAAGATATTAGCATTTCACTTTTCTGCTGACAACATGCTACACATCATTCCATTGCTACACTGTTGTACAGTCACCCTGTGCATCAGCACCATGTTAGCCTGTCCCTGCATCTATGTTACTGATGTCAGTGAGTGGCACAGGTATCATCATATGCACAGGGTGTGTTCTTGGTTTACCAGAGGCCTAGGCTGAGCCATACAATTGACAACATGTGTGTGTGTGTGTGTGTGTGTGTGTGTGTGTGTGTGTGTGTGTGTGTGTGTGTGTGTGTGGGGGCTGAGTACTGTTATGGGCCACTGGTGATGTGTGTGCAGGTATGTGGTTGCCCTAGGTTCATTGTTTATGTGTGTGTGTCTGCATGCACACAGTTCCTCCACGTGGTTGCCCTATACAGGGAATTGTGAGACAGCTGCAGACTGTACCTGGCAGGGTTTACAGTTCACTGCCTGCAGCCACGGACATGGGACCTGTGCCTGGCAGCGGTGCTACAGGCAGTATCAGGTACAAAGCCAAACCGAGTACTGTCCCCCAAGTTTCACAAACTTCCACTGGATCTGGTCCCTCCTGGGACTGGCCAGGGCCATGTGCACATGGTCTGCTATGATGGTCTGTGGACAGCACCCCCCCACAGTGCTGGGGCAGGTACTGCCACTAAGTGAGCAGCTGTGCCTGGTTGGATATCCACGGTGACCTCCAGCTGCTGGTGTTGCTGGCATACATCCATGTGGTCATCACAACCATCCCTCCCTGTCCTGATGCATGTACATGACATTGTAGATGAGATCCAATATCTCACCCCACTGTCTATCCATGATCTCAGTGTAATTACAGATGACACCTGCTAGGTCACAGATGCTGTCAGTTATAGAGGTGTGATGAGCCCTCTGTGCCCTTAGACCCTGCCTGGTGTACCGTTCCATTCGTTCCTGTGCCTCCATGACAGTCTGAAACATGCGTGTGGTTGAAATAGATGTGGCATGTCTGCCACGAGCATGATGGCCAGCAGTGCTCCGATGAGCACCCCTGAACATCTGCCTATGTGATACCCTGCCAGACATCTGGCTATGGCTGCTGTGTCCTGACACACGTGCCATAGATACCACACTGTCCTAGCCAATGCCAACCATAGGCTGTCCCTCAGCTAAGACCAATGGTGATGAGGTATGTAGAGTGAGTGTGACTGTGTGCGTGGATGGGGTGGATACGTGTGGGTTGTCAATTGGTGGCCCAGTGGCAGCCCCTGACAACCCTTCCTGTGCCTCAACACACCTATCCTCATGGTCACTGCCTGTATCAGTGACATCAGATTCCCTGCAGGGGGGACCTAGCCCCACTTTACCACCTGTGATGGGAAAACAGGGAACAGACTGTAAGACCTGTACATCACCACTAAACAGTACACACACACACACACACACACACACACACACACACACACACACACACACACACACATGTATGCAGACTTGGTGACACACACAGACATACACACATACAGTCGACATACATGGCAACCCATACACTCCACCAGACAGCACCTACAGACAACTCCCACACCCCTATAACACACACAGTAGCAGGCGATGGTGCAGTACAGTATCACACACAAACCTGTAATGACACACATGTCAGCATGCAGGACATGTGGCCCTCAACAGCATGTAGTGCAACTGTAGACAATCCTCGTTACCAACATTATACATGGCTTCTGTTAGTAGGTGATGGCCCTCCCCCTGGAACTCACTGCACCCATGTCCACAGCATTGCTGTGCATCTGTTCAGCACCCTGGCATGTACTGTGCACCATACCTCACAGATGTACACACCATTGCAGGATGTGTATCTGTCAGTTGTTTTTCCGCTGCTGCTCCCAGCCTCTGTGTGTTTCTGGATCACATGTGGATACATGTGTTTAGTTAATGCTTGACGTGTATTCACAGATGTCATCATCAGTGGTGCATGTTTAGTGTGATAGACTACCATTAGATGACCACAGACACAATGTACTGTACCTATGGTGAGTGTAGAGACCATTATTGACCATGATTGAGCCCTGGCTGATGTTGCCTGTGGTACACATAGGTTCATAGGTGTGTACTGGTCAATCGGTCCTGGGGCCTACATAAGCCTAGCCACAGGGGTCCCCAGCCATGCACCACCCACTAATGTTATTCCCTGTGCCCCTGTCAGGTTGTGGCACAGACATACTACCCAGGGTGAATTCCCCATTTCCCATCCAATTGGCAAGTGTTTATGTAAAGAGGGCCAATGAGTAGCATTGCCTGACATGTATGGGTATTCCATTCCAGAGTGTGTGGATTCCCCAGGACAGGGCCCTATCCCTCCAGTATGTTCTGTGTAATGTGTTGATGAGGGTTAGGACCCTGGAGCATGTGTTTGCAGAGGGAGTGGGATGTCTTCATGTTTAGCATGTTCAACTGCTCTGTGTATGAAATAGCTGTGTATGTTGCGCAGATGTCAGCTGTGCCTGGGCAATGTGCACTGAAGTGCAGCCACAGTTGTCTGAGATGGACTGTGTATTGCATGTGTTTGAGGCTGGTAATCCCATTAGTGAGGAGTGTGCTCTGTTAGGGCACATGTACAGCATGCATTATAGGGTAGGTGTGTTAGATGTGTACATGGCCTACACCTTAGCTATGACATGCACAGTGAATTGCCAAGCATAACCTTAAACCATACTCACCGGCATCCGGCCACTGCCTTGCTGGTATCCCAGAGGTACCTGCAATGATATGGGATAGAGTTGATGTCAGTGGCCACAGCTGTGGCATTGCTACACGGTGGCTGAAATATTACAGTACAACAACAGCTGAAGTCCACAGTTCTACAGATTATGCATTACTGCTTATCAGTACTGCACAGCAACAGACTCCACATCTCACATATGCATGATCTACCTGTGCAGATGCATACACTACAGTAGTCTACTACTAATCCCTGGAACCTTACCTGCATGCTCCACGTCTGGTGTGTGTGTAGCACCCACCTCCATGACTGTATAAGTCTGTAGCTCTTGTGGGTGGGCAGGTGCTACCAGGCTCATGAGCAGCTCCTCCACTCTGGTGAGGGGGGGATGGATGTTATAGCCCCCCCCTGTTGCAAGGTGGTTACCCCACACGGCAGCGGCACAGCGACGTACTTGGCAGAGCAGGTCACTACAATGGTGGCAGACCTGCTCATATGTACGGCTGTGCATCCCCACCTAATTCACCCTGCAGACCACATCATTTCAAAGTGCTGTTCTCTCCTGCTGGTCCTGGCTTGTCCATGAGAACAACAGCTGGAAGTTGTGGATGATGCTGGTGATTATAATTTTCTCCTCAGTGGCACTGTAAGCGGGATTCCTCAGGTGTGCCATACTCCTTGAAAGACAAAATGATGGAAATATGTCTGAGCAATTCATATGTCAAGTTTACCATAATACAATACACATATCAGTCTACCGCCACCATATCAGCTCCAACATAATGTTCACACAACGCTAGTGGTATGTGTCTGGTATGTGTACCATTGGGTCATATATTGTATTGTACAACACCTTCTGCTATATATTTATAGACATGCTCCTTGTGGGGACACTAGAGTTGCTGGGCTGTTCTACAGGGAATTTCACCTGCATGTCATTGTTACTGCCACTATGTTTCCACATATGCATGTGGTAGGCCTGCTATGTGATTGCTACACATCTGCCATTCTGTGATATTGGGGATATCTATGCATGCTGTTGGACATGTTCTGAGATTGTGTGGACTATTACAGTCCACATATGTTCCATGACAGTTACACACCAGTATGTGAAGGGGATATTTACCAGCAGGAACACCACTCCAACCTAATGTGCACATGTTACCAGTCCACATCACATCCATGACCCACCAAGGAACCTCATTATCTACTGTTCCATCATTACCTTCATGCGGAACCACCTCAGGGGATGGTGTCACCCCCATGGAGCACACATAGACATATGTCTGTCACCCAGTTAGGTCAAGGGTCTTGTAAATAGGGAGCTCCACAGAGACATGGGGTATGTGCTACATCACCTGGAGGCATGCAGTGCACATACACAAGGTTCAACATGCATGTCCCTTCTGCCCAGCACACAGCCCAGGCACCTATATGTCCATGTAGATGCTGTCGTGACTGTCCATGGGTGGGCACCATGTTTCTTTTGTTCCCATGTGGGGGCTCAATGGCCTCCACATTTCAAATGTAACTACCCGTTCACAGGGTTTAACCACCACATGTGTCATATACCAGCCCTGTATGCTGTCTTGTTTGTCACCCAACCAGACCTACATACCAATATGTGCCTAATAGCCTTCACCAACATATATATCCCACCGTCTCATACAATTGCGATGTGTTCCCAACATGGCTTACACACCACATTCCACACTCCATCTTGCAGCCATGTACTGGTGTGTAGATATGTTGTGTACTGATGTGCGATATTCTCTCACACGTCATGGCACGGGACATGTATTGACACACACACACACACACACACACATATATATATATATATATATATATATATATATATATATATATATATATATATATATATATATATATATATATATATATATATATATATATATATATATATATATATATATATATATATGGGTCCCTATCAAATGATAGAAAGCTCATTTGATAGAAACTCATTTCACTGACACCATAAAATAGACATCTCAAAACAATGAAAACTCATTTGACTGAAACTCAAAACACTGAAAATGCTTTATGCCCTTTTCCCCACGGTAGTGCAGTCCTGGAGTTCGTGTATATATATATATATATATATATATATATATATATATATATATGTATATATATATATATATGTATATGTATAAATATATATATATATATATATATATATATATATATATATATATATATATATATATATATATATGTATATATATAGCTGGGGGGTGGGGGGCACAGCCCCCCACAATGGGGGGTGTGGGGTTCGTAGCCCCCCCCCACATAGTTTATGTAAATATTGTTTTCTCCAGTTATTCATTGTAGCTATAAGTATCCATGTGTAGGGTTTAAAATGTATGAAGTATGTGGGGGGCTATGCCCCCCACTCCCCCAACTATATATAGTAACTCCAGGATTGCACTACCGTAGTGAAAAGGGCATATAGCATTTTCAGTGTTTTGAGTTTCAGTCAAATGAGTTTTCAGTGTTTTGAGCTTTCTGTGTTTTGGTTTCATCCAAATGATTATCCATCAAATGAGTTTTCTATCATTTACATATATATATATATATATATATATATATATCTATATATCTATATATATATATATATCTATATATATATATATATATATATATATATTTATGTAGACATACACACACATATTTATATATATATATATATATATATATGTACATATGTGCATATATGTGTAGATATCATTTTGCATTGTTTATATACCTACATAGATGTATAACTATCCGAGGTTCTGTAAACCTACACAGCTGTGAATATGCATCACACATATATGTATCTGTATGTGGGGTGCATACGAACATCCGGACCACACTCATGTACCCTCTTAACTTCACAGCTGAACTGGTGTCAGACAGGTGTCAGATGTAAACACAGACTAACATTGGGGGGGTATATATGGTGACAAACTTTAGATAAGCATATTATACTGCTATAGCAGTTGGTCATGCTATGCTACACTTTAACATGACTGTCCTGCAGGTGGTGTGGTCTCTCACCCATGTGTCTATCAGGGCAGTATTAATTCCCCCACCACCCGTTGGCCACAGTAATTTACAGAACACAGATATCGTGGGTCATATCTTTGCCAT
The DNA here is from genome assembly GCF_019279795.1 of Protopterus annectens. Lineage (NCBI taxonomy): Eukaryota > Metazoa > Chordata > Ceratodontiformes > Protopteridae > Protopterus > Protopterus annectens. Next base: position 195,265,615 of record NC_056726.1, read on the forward strand.
TCACTGCTGGTCTGCACATTTGACAGGTATGTCCCACTGCCCACAGGGACTGACACTACTGTCTAGTGCAGTTGTTGAGCAGAACATCATTACAGGAACAAGTACTGATGGCACCTATACATCCTTTCACAGTATACATCTTATTATTCTATGCCATATACTACATGCCAGTAAATGCATATCTGTTTCACATACCTGTTATGTTTGTTCCGCTGTAACACAACCCTGGGCTGTGTGACCTTTCTTGAAAGTTTTTTTTTCCTCTCTTTCTCTCTTTCTCTCAGTCTCTCCAGTAGAGTGATTGAGCTGGTTCAAATAGATTGCAGCATGCTTTTGTTGGTATTGCACATGATCAGGTGGTGGCCTCTACATCACTTAGTGTCCACCAGTTGCTAATTGCATGCAGCCTGCTATGTAGTACTTCAGATAACCACCGTCATGGTAACCCTGTACTATAAATTGCTGCCTTCTGTGGGCATTGACCCTTCACCTTTACAGTATGGATGACATGCTTCCTGTGTGTGGACATCAGTGTTACAGACAGCAGGTAGCAATACCTCTTACAGCTGAACCTGCAGACACAGGCCAAATCGACATTTGGGTAAGGTTCCAGACCTACAGACAGTGTGAGTAGTGTTGTTGTGTGCAATGTATCGTTCTGTTCTTACAGGGTTTCTGTGTAAATGGTACTTTTTCATGGAATGTTGTCTGTCTGCATAGCTCTCAACTGTGGGCCTATCCGTATGATACCACGGGGATTGGTTGTTAGGTTTTGTCTGTACACCACACAGGTATTGTCCCAGATATATCTGTGGCATTCTGTGTGTTGAGTGCTATCAGTACATGGCTACATCCATTTGTATTTCAATATCGTATCCCTGCATAAGGGTATGCTGCAACAAATCCTGTAACACCAGCAATTTCCAAGGTGTGTAATAGCAATAATGTAAATATGGCCCTATGATCCTGCCTCTGTCCTCCACATATATGCCAGTCTTTGTCCTGCTGTGATACAGGAAGGGTTGTTAGGTAATGGCCTATCATTATTTACCACTAGCATTACTGCTATCATCCCAGTCATGTCATGGACTCCAACACCAACTGTTGGGCCAAATCCGTGTATATGGGTGCAACAGCTGGAGAACACGTGTCCTTGTACATTCCAGAGGTAAGTGTGTGCCACACAGTGTTCCTTGCCCTTGTACAGCTTTTTTTTGGGGGGGGGGGGTTCTATGCCATCAATCTAGGTTATGGCACTTTTTCAGGGATATAACTGTTAAGACGGGGGTCATTCAGTGTGATAGTGAGATGTTAGGTTAAGCAATGTTATGTACAAGATACTGTGACATTAATGCAGGTGCTACTTTCCCCCTAGGGCTTGACTACACGGTGTAATTGGAGGCTGCTGAACTACATCTGTAATTGTTGATTGTTACGTATCCTGAAGTCATATCCTATTTCTTCTGTTGTACTAATTGAAGGCCTTGGCCTGGACAGCATAGTATGGTATATATATACATTGCTTGAAACTACTGTTTTGTGTGGGCCTTGCATTCATGACTGATTACATATTTCAAACCGTATGTGGTTTCAGTGCTGGCATACATTATTGTATAGTGCACGAATAAAGGTTATCTGTGTATGCATACCTGTGTGTCATGTCATGTCCTTTGAATTGTGAGTGGGTATACATTTAATGTAAGTATTCTCATTTATGGGAATGGTTGCCACACTACACATTTCACAGGTACCAGTTAAAGGGCTTGTGGCTGAGGGATATACTTTGCACCCAGTACTTCCACACTACTCCTACATATGTATGGCTATTAATACCTATTGTCTGTGTATATGTGTATGTAACAGCATTCAGGATTAGTTATAACAGCATGCATAGATATTCCCATTAACCCAACACACTAGATTTAGCACAGTTGCAGAGCAAGCAGAACACATGCATATATGGAACAACAGTGGCCATTACAGGAGCATGCAGGTTTCATTGATGGCAACAGGCCACCAATATGGGTGTATTTTCACATGGCACATGCATAGAAACAAATATGAATATTTATAAACCATTAGGACATATGTCCGAACAAATGTTTGGAGTGTACACATACCAATTTAGGAGTGTCATTGGGTTATTATGCACATATGGTAGGGGTGAGAGAGAGAGTTCAATTAACAACTAATATATTGTAGTTTTCACAACATTCTTAGTCACTGCAGTGGTCTTTCCCTTACATGTATTATTACACTACAGAATGGCTTTATATTGTACACTGGCATGTTTATAAATTATTATATATGTGACCTATGTCTTACATACAGGCGTGACAGGCTGCAAGTGTTAATGCAACATATGTTGAGAATTGCTGTCATACACTTTTGGTGAGGTGCTAGAATGACAGGTTTGTTTCCATATACATTCTCTGACTATGTACACATTTGACTATCAGTTATATGTCATTGACAGCTGCCTACAATTCTTGGATCATCACAATGGATTTTCAGGGGAACAGGGTACCAAGCTGGTGATATGGGCCATTTATCCGGGCATGCTGGACAGATTGGAACAGTTGTGGGGTATGAATATGCATACAACGTATAATTTGAACATTCTAGCAAATTCTGTACTGTTGTTGGGTGTAAGTATGCATACAGCTTTCTATCTGAACATTGTATCAAAATCTGTACAGTTGTGGGGTATGATTATGCATACAACTTAGTAGCACTCCCAGGATTCAAATCCCTGCTGTGTGTGGCAAAATATTATAGCTAACATCACAGTACAATTGATGTAAAGCTTTTGACTGTTTTCTATCTAAGTCTCCCTAACTAGTACAATATAACTGACCTCTTGGCACATCCAACGTTGTTATGCAGGACTTCATGCCCATTTTATCTGCATACCACGGTGTGGGTGACACTACTTAAGATTCAACAGTACTATTTATAGTATGGAACAGATTGCCAACATATGAGAGAAGAGTAAACAGAAGCACTCCAGGGGTTATACCTTTATTCACATACTATTACACATTTATTTCTATTGGTACAACACTTTCTAAGACTCATATTTATTTGTTATGACAGTACATGCAGACTGATTACTATCCTGCCTCGCGATGCAGCCTTTGCAGCCTAGCATCATAGGCTTGCTGGTTTACAGCCCACTCATCTGCAGCTGTCAGAGAAATGCAGTGATATTTAGCCATACCTATCCATAGTGTACACAAGTTAGGCAATTATTTACTACTTAGTAGAATGAGTACTTACTCAGTACTGGGGCATTGGGCATCTGACGAGACTCCTGGATGTACTGTTCCAGTACATCCCCCTTTCACCACTTCAGATCAGCATGGTGCTGCTTGACCTGCTTACCAGTCTGGGGGATACCTGTGGTACTGGTGAGGTCACGGGCGAGACTGTCCCAGGCCTCCATTTTATACTGCGAGCCCTGGTACTGGCCCTGCAGTAGTCTCTGATCATGGTGTTTTACCAGGAGCCATACCATGATTTTTGACTCCTGGATGCCCCAGCACTGCGCTCTAAATTGAGTGCCTTCACCCACACCAGCCATTCTGCCTGCAGTAGGAAGCTACAACCAGTTATGGGTACTATTTCCACCTGTGGGGGTTAAATACGGCCATTATCCTGCACTTCCGGCATGATTGGCCAGTTTTGAAAAGGCTAAGCTATGGACAGACCTGCTTACATGAGGTTGGCAATGCTTAAAGAGGTATACCACTAAGCAGATTGAATTGGCTCCCCTACACATTGCTTACACTTACTAACTTGAGCTGTGCTGCGGTTAGCGCTGCTTAATAGTTAATTAGCACTATATTTGCCATTTGGCAATGATTTATTCTTCATTACAGGTTATATATGTGTCTGGTATCCATGATTCATGTGCACATACACTGTATGGGGACCCAGGGACTTCTAAACTTTATTACAATAACACCTCAAATCTATGCTTACTGCAGTACTCCAATTCACATATTTATGTTCTGTGGCAGGTTATCCAACATCACACTGTACAAAGATTCAGTTCACATGTTTGGTTTGATTTTCCTGTGGTGAAAATGAGTTTGCTGATACCTCATGCATAACTATCGCTATGATGGCTTAGTGGTTAACTACTGTGACTATTGGGTGCAGGGTCCTAAGTTTGAGCCTTGCAGTGGCAGTTTATTTTGTTGCTGAGCAGAACATGGGCCGTTGGATCCAGAGTGATTAAGGCACTTTAAAGCAGTTGTAAGCTGGTTTGCATGGGTTTGCATGATGGTAAGCATTGCTTACCTCCGGTTACAGTTTCTTACACCCAGTTAGCTTCTACTTTGCTTAATCTGTGTAGGCAATGCTTACCCCCACGCAAACTCACTTAGACACGCTTACTACTACTTACTTGTGCTCAAAACCTGCTTATTAGTGCCTTATTCATTATGACACTTGACACTTCACATTTGCATTTCATGCAGTACTCCTGTTCACATTTAAATGTTATTATGTAGGTTGTACGGCAAAAAGATGCAAAAATATGTTCATATACAGATTTCACATGGAAAATGATATGCGCTGCACTGGGACTCAAACCAGGAATGTCTGTTTGTTAGGCAGATGCTCTAACCACTACACTATTGCTGTACTGCTTCATTTGCATACATATTCCTTGTTATCCTCTTCAGCCTTTTCAGCTGCTTTAACCATAGCTAAGAGATGGGCAAACCTGCGCACCTACAGTTAGCTGTACTCAGGGTTTAAAAAAAATAAATACAAGGGTTTCTTCATTTTATTTCAATGTACTGTTGCTGTTGAACACATGGGGACTGTTGCTGGGAATATGCATACACCTATGAGTGGTCTCGCTCATTTATTTACACTTTCTTCTGTTCTACTTTGCAGGAGTGTATTTATTCTGAGAGCTCAGCTCTCAGACATGCCCCCTGCACTTTCCACTCTCAGTGTAGGATTTGGAGCTCAGGCAGCACGCCTTCATTAATATGCATGGTGCGCTGCCATCCTCCTCTTAAACTGCCGCTTATGTGCAGGACTAGTTTAGTCCTGTATGGCAGATTAGTAAATCCGGGGGAATATGTTTGCATTTATTTATTTATTATAAGTTTATAGCAACTTACATGGGGGCATGGTATCCTATAGCAGCAAGTGTAAATTCATTACTGTGGCTGTTCTTGCATCTCTTTTTGGCCGTGGTGATTGCCAGAACTGATTATCTATTTCAGAGGCAGTTAGTGGATGAAAGAAACAATAAAGTGATCACTGCAGTAGCTTGGTGGTGGTGGCAACAGTGTATAATGTCTGAGAGCTTCAGGATTAACTGTTCTCATATTTTTTTCACTTTCATCAAAATTGACATTGAATGGGTATGTGGAATGTGGTCATCATTTTGAGAAGTAGGGAGGCAAGATATATATGGAAACATAGAACAGTTATATGATCTAGCTAGTGAAATGGCAGTGTATATGTAACTGAACATGTTGAAATTCATTGCTGAGACCATTATGCCCTTTACTTTCTTCACAATCACATATAAGAAATGTGCACAAGTGGTAATATGTGATTCATGCAAAACAGTCATTGATATGGTTAATTTAGAGACAATGTGGTCATGTATATCTGTCCAAAAGCAGCCATTTGAAATAAATTACTGTGGTCATTATTTCTTTCACTTTACCCATAATCAGACATCGAAGGTACATGAAAGGTGCATGCATTTTTGGGGTTGTGTGAGTAGACATGCAATATGTGAAAGCACAGAGTTGTTATATGATCACCGTCAAATAAAAATATATGGTTTGCTGAGGGCCATGTATGTGTCTAACTGCAGCAAGTTGGAATATGTTGGTGTAGCCAATGTGCTGAAGAAGTTTTAGTCATATGGCTATAGAATGTTGAGAAAACAGTACAACTGGTTGTTAAGATCAACGAACTGAAGGTGCTTGTAGTACATAGTAATAGGGTGTTTGTTGGCTGCCCACAGCTTGTTATGAAGTCATTTGGGCACAGATGAGGAATCATGCTAAATAAATATCAGTGACTCTCACTTTTGGATTAAATTTCCCTTTGATTTTAATGTGAATATACAGTTACAGTACTAGCCAAATAATCATCTTACAGATGTGTTTAGTAAGACAGAGCTTATTTTTATTTTCTTCTCAACAAAACAAAAGCATACATAATATGGTTATTTTCCTGAAGGCAGATGATGTATGAAAGCAAAAAGCATTGATAAGATTACATCTAAATGGTTATTGATATGGTTATTTAGAGGCGGGACATGGTATCTGTCAAAGAACAACATGGCCATTATATTTATGTGATGACTTTGTAATCAAAGATAGTGTAAGTTCTCAGCAATGGCATACCCCACAGGGATAGTGAATGTGTGCACATGTGTGTCTGTGTGTGTGTGTGTGTGTGTGTGTGTGTGTGTGTGTGTGTGTGTGTGTGTGTGTGTGTGTGTGTGTGTGTGTGTGTGTGTGTGTGTGTGTGTGTGTGTGTGTGTGTGTGTGTGTGTGTGTGTGTGTGTGTGTGTGTGTGTGTGTGTGTGTGTGTGTGTGGGCATGCGAACTCTCGTGTGGGTGTGCACGTGTGAATTTTGTATACATGCATATTATTAAAAGTCCATGACTTTTTATTGTAAACTACCTTAGGGCAACTAACATATGTCCATTTGCATTCACCTAGCATATCCGATGTTCCAGAAGTTCTTGCTGTAGAACTGAGGCACTATACCCAGACCCAACCTTGCTTTCAAGGTTACATGAAACTAATGTCCACAATATATGTTGACTGAGTTCTTATTAGCCTAGAAGTACAAAATCATTTTATTTCAGCAGCCAAGGCTGCATTTCTTTCATTGCACTTAGAGTGAAGACTGCATGCTATGTACTTACAAAGGCAGTTTGTGTTATGTAAATCAGGATGGAGATGCAGTGAAGTCCATGGGGTTAGAATAACTTTTTTTGAGTGGGTTTTGTACCCAAATGTTTTATTAGAATTTGCCAAAGTGTTTACTATGGTCTACTTTTGGAGGAACTAACATATAGTCTCTTACACACAGCTAGGAAAATTAATGTTTTAGATGTTCTTTGTTGTCACAGTCTAGCAGCACACTTGGTTTCCATTCAGGATCTGTTTGACCTTTACACTATAGGCTAAGTAACATTCATCACCAAAATATATGTGTATGAAGTTCTCATTATGTCAGAAGTAAACATCCATCATACCTCACAAAAAAAAGATAATTTTTCACCTGTAAAATGCCATGACTACAATGTCATACTTTCATTCAGCTACAGTGGCTGCCTCAGATTCAACACTGAGCTGCACTGAAGTTCCTGAGGTAAAATATGAGTGTCAAGTGTATTCTGTAGTGAATCACCCTGTTGTTACTACCTTAAGGAATCATAATGAAATCTAAAAGGGGGCCCGCAATATAGACTTTCCTAGATAGGTGCCGTAAGCTTTTCTACTTACCCATTACTGCCACAGTCTGACAGTTGCCACTGTTGTTGTTGCTGTTGTGTCGACTTTCTGCATAGTATGCAGAGATTAAAAATGGCCTGTGATATTTTTTTTCTGAGTTGCCATTACTTCAGAAGCAAAATCCTTTATATTTCCTATAATTTGTGCTACAGTGCAAACACCCCCCTGGAAACTGAGGTATATAGCTAGCAACACTATACACCAGGTACATGCCTTGGCTCTGTCAAGCCACATTTCCATTATATCATTCATGTGAATGTGCATAGCCAGAATGGAAGAAGTAACAAGAACTTAGATCAACTACCGAGGAAGGGTAAGCCCAGAGAAAGGAAGTACTCCTCATGGCTGTCTGGATGAATGCTGTACCATAAACAACCTTCTTCCTGGTGATGAGGAATGAATGAGCAGTAATGACAGTGCAGACTCATCATCAGGCATGAGTGACAGAAAAACAAATTCCAATAAAAAAATCAGAGACATACCTATTATTCTATCTATCTATTTATCTATCTATCTATCTATCTATCTATCTATCTATCTATCTATCTATCTATCTATCTATCTATCTATTTTGTTTTGTTAATCAGGTAGGTAAACTTGTCCTGGAACAATTTACAGCCACAACCTAGGCCATATAGGCAATATCATGTTCTCACAAATAAAGGAAATGCACTTTTAACATAAAAACTATGCATTAAAATATAAAGCATCTCAGACAATGACTATACAATGTATGCAAATGACTAGCACTAAATAAAGCAGATAATAAGAGTACATTGCATAAACCTATATGCATTGTGCACTTACATTATTAAAACCATAAGTATGGTTGTGTAACATAAACCTATGTAGTAGATGCTGTGCTACATAAAAGATTATAATCAGTAAGTAATATTTTTGAGTATATGTGCCTTGGTCAAATCTAATGTCAAACAACATTTTAGTTTGTCCCTATAAATCTTCTGATTGGAAACCCAGTTTGAAGAAGGGATGACAAAAGCAAGTATAGTTAAACATTTTTACAGTCTGGCACTTGTGAAACTAGATTAGGCTGGCACTAGTGAAACTGGAATAGGCTTGCTGTCAGCTTATGAAAGTAGAGAAGTGGATAACTGAACAAAAATCAAACTGGTAAGGCTAGATAAAACTGTCAAAATATGGATGGATAAATTTGCCCGTGGTTATGCCTGCAGGGGGTATAGCGTCAAATGTCTTGGCTGGAACAGTGAACAGCATTACCGTTGTGTACAATCTGACTGGCCCTCTCAATATAATTAATGAAGTCAGTTATAATACCTGTGATGAAGCTTTTCGGGATGAATCCTTTTTGATTTATGAACCCGGTGATTTTCTTGGCATATGATAATGTGGGTCAACACACCTGTAGTCTACCTAGCACCTATTGTCGTCATAGCTCTCAACTAATAAGGGACAAATTCAGAAATAATCAAGAACAATCAGGATCACTTGTAAAATATTAATGCTATTAAGGAGAGACATTGACAGAATAACAGAATGTGAATTAGTATCCATTTCCTGAAGTAAAAGAAATATATAACTCAGATTATTGTTATTATTTATTAAATGTAATTTGCCACGTTTTCTCCAAAAGTCACATGTTTTAGGAGGAATTAAGAGGGACAGAACTAAAACTGAAGTGAAATTTAGGGAAGTCCATGAAAATCAGGGACTGTTGAGAGGTATGATTGTCTCTCCATTATTATTGGCTTTGTCCCTGATTCTTTTGATAAGAGGTTGAGAGCTGTGATTTCAGTACCTTAAGCGCTAGGATGTATTTAATATTTCAGTACCTGAATGGTATGGAGGGATGAGAAGTACTTAATGTGAGCTGTATTAGTAACAGCTACAAAAAGGTTTTAATTGAAAGTCTATTGAACTTTGGTTCTTCCTGAAGTTGTTGAAGCTAATGCTTAGAGTTTGCAGTGCTGAAATGCCTCCAGAAGTCACAAAGTTTAAAAAACTCCAATGCAGCCCATGAGTTGTGAACTAATCTTTTAACAGACAGGGAAACTGATATAATGTTCCATATGTGTGGTAAATAAGTTGTGTACTATTGCTGCATGTTCTGTTGTATTTGTATGTCACCTATATGAAAGGATATATCTTAGCCGAGATATATAAGTATCCTGTTTTTTTTCAATTATTTATACTGATTATCGTTTCTAGCAATTTATATATAGTACTTTGTATTGCCTGCTGCATAGTTGTTGAGTGTATTTTAATGCTATTAACTAATCTGCACGTGTAACTGATTTGTTTGCAGTTAAAAGCATTCTGTAGTGTCTCATTGCTCCTTTATCTGTAAACTTTCATTTTGTGGCTTTCTGTAGTGCTTACTGTCTGTAGGCTAATAGCTTTAGTATTGGCCCCACCCTCCCTCTCAGTTGGTGTCTTGCTGTTATACTTGGTGGCTTTGCAGTTGCCCGCCCTTACTGTAAATCTGATCTGGGACACTCCTCCCAGTTAGTGTCATTAGCTTATTCTACCTAATACAGAGAGAACATTTGATAAGGCCTTCTGTTCCCCCCCCCCCAAAAAAAAAAAAAAAAGGTTGCACTGCATCTGAAGTGTTTGTGTGTTTTAGCTGCTTTTCTGTATATATAGACTTCTCTATATATGTAGACTAGCTACTTATTCTGCTGTGTTACTGCCTCTTAAATTGTTTTCAGTTGTGCACTTGCCTTGCTTCATTTAAAAAGTTTTAAATTGCTAATTTTGTAGAGTTTTAATTGCATTTACTGTTTAGGACTACACACTCGTGTGTTAGCCTTTTCTGTGTTTAGTTAATGTATTATTGCATTGTTTAGCCTGTTTCAACAAAAAAATACTATCTTGTTTGCTCGTTTTCCACCTTTCCTAGCCAGTCCATATCCCAGGCTTTGCTTGTCTCAGGACTTTATTTTCTGTCTTCAGAGCTATCCAGACCTTGCTGTGGTAGAGGGAAGTCCTACTGCTTACCAGTGGGACTGGTGAGCATTGTACTGCCTATCTAACACTAGAGGAGTGGTTTCCAGCTCTGAAATTGTAATTTTATTAGCCTTTTTGGGCTGATTTCTATCCCTTTCAACTTTCTGGCTTAAAAACGCATGTGTTTGCAAATTTTTCACATCGTGCAGCACTGCGAGGCTACAGTTAAACTATTCCAGGTGCCAGAAAGTCTGCTCTTCAAATTTTCCCTTAGAACTAGCTGGTTTCTCAGTAGTAGCACTAAAATCCAAACTCATGTGACTAGCACTTGTTCTAGAACCTGCTGGAAAGCACTAGGAAGCCTGCAACTGATACAAGCACTCAGCTCTCCTTGTCAATAAGGAGAAATTAATCATAGGCACTAAACAGCCTATAATTGCAAAGTACCTTGCAAAGGTAAGGGAAAACAGCTCTTAAAATTTACAAAAAAGCACCTAAACAAGCATGTCCAAGGGTCAGCTTCCGGTGATTTCTCTTGTCCACCTGGTGAATCTGGGCATACTGGGGCAATGCAGCAACTGCCTCATGTACACAGACAATCCTCTCCTCCTACCACCCAACAGTACAACCTGCGAGAGATGCACTTACATAGCCAAACTGGAAGCAAAGCTCTCTCCGGCCAAGATTGTGCTAGACAGTCAAGAGGAGAAGGTTAACATCTGCATTAAACCTCAAGTAACTCATAGACCTTGAAAACCCAAACCATCAACACCCACACATAGCAACACTAAACCCACATATGCGGAGGCCCTTAACATTAACCTGCCCAAGCAACAAGGACCTCCGAAGCCGAAACGCAAACAAACACCAGTCACAACCAAAGTGACACATAGCTACACCAGTGTGCCACCCAACAACAGCCCCTAAGGCAAGACAATGTACCCAGCACTTTAGTCATAGGTGACTTTATAGTCAGGCACACAGGTGTCCCACTCACTAGGTTGAACAAGGAGAAAATTACAGTCAACTGCCTGTTGGGTGCCAGGATCTGCCACATAACGCATGCAGTCAAGTCACTCCACAACAAGTACAAATATGACTCTGTCATTGTCCATGCTGGAGTGAATGACTTGAGATGCACCTCCCTGGACTACATGAAAAGAGACATGGAAGAGCTCTTGGATCATGTGACCCAGGCAGGTATGACCCTAGCCCTGAGTAGCATCCTGCCTTCGCCCAGAATTATACCACAGTATAAGGACAAAATGATTGACTTCAACAATTGGCCAAGCTTCTGGTGTCATTCAAAGGGGATCCAGTATTTGTCTGCCTGGGAAGACATGATCGACAAACCACGATGCTTTGTCAGAGATGGTCTGCACCTGTCACCCCTGGGATTCAGGTTACTGGCTAAAGCTCTTGCCACCCCTATAGTGCCTTTTTTAGGCAAGGTTCAAAGGATAAAACCACCACCATAACAGATACAAGCATGCAAAATCTGAAGGTAATGCTACTCAATGCTAGAAGTCTAAACCTCAAAATGCACTCTCTTGAGGCACTCCTAAAAATGGAGAACATCAATATCTGTGCAGTAACTGAGACCTTGTTCAAGGCTGCAGAGAGCACCCCTGCAATACCAGGCTACAACTCTTACCACACTTTTCGGCCACAAAACCAAGACCGAAACACCAAAGGTGGAGGAGTGTCCATATTCGCCAAGGATATTCACACCTCCAGGCTAGTTGCCCAAAACAATGCATCTGAAATTCTCCAGGTGCAACTAACACTAGGTAAGACTGCAATCCAAATTGTAGCTTGTTACAGATCCCCCACCATGCCCCAAGATTCTCACTACACCTTTCTAAACATACTGGAAAATATTAAGCTACAACCAAATACCCTAATACTGGGAGATTTCAACTACCCTGCCATTAACTGGTAAAACTACTCGGGTACCAACTCCTTTTCCCAACGGTTCTTGGAATTAATAAATTCCAATGCCCTGGATCAACTAATCCATTGTCCCACCAGGGGCTCCAATATCCTAGACCTGGTCATTACTAACATGGGAGATGGATGCTCCACACCAGTGGTCACCCCCTCATTGGTCAGGTCTGACCATAAGCAAATCACCCTTGACATCCACATCCCACCCCCATCCCCCAGTAAGGAAACCTCCTTAAAAAACTTCTCCAAAGTCAACTTCATGCTACTGAAGTCAGAAGTGACAAACTTCACAACACCCACGCAGACGAGACCTGGAAGTTCGACTGCAGAATCCTACACTAAGGCACTGTAGGAGCACATCCACTCATGCATGAATCGTGCCATCCCAAATAGAACCAAGATGCTCTTCTCCAAAAAAAGGAAGCCAATCTGGTGGTCCCCTGCTATAAACAAACTATACAACAGAAGGAAGAAACTGTTGCAGAAAAGAGGAAAACCCCAGGATGCAAAAAACTCCCTCACCAGCCTCAGTAAGAAGCTGAGATCCCTCATAAAATCCTCAAAAGCTAGTTATGAAAATAAAATTGCCAAACATTCCAAAGACAACCACAAGGCATTTTATAGGAATGTCAAGAATCTAAATGGCAATGCTCAGGTCTGCTCTGAGCTACAACAGAATGGCATTAAATATACTGATCCCAAGGATATTGCCAATATCCTGGCAGATCGATTTAGTGCCAACTTCACCCCCCTCTCACCCCCTAAAGGGCCCATCTCAATACCAAAAGACTGCCAAGTTCCGATAATCATGGCCACACAGGTAGAAACCACACTCTCCAAAGCTAAGAATACAGCATCCATGGGACCAGATGACATCCCAGGCTGTGTACTACATGAACTACAAAATGAACTGGCACCTCACCTAAGTGTCATGTTTAATCATAGCCTTACCTCAGGCTTCATGCCCACTGAGTGGCACACAGCTACAGTTATCCCGCTCCACAAGGGAGGATCCACCTTGGATCCCGGGAACTACCGTCCCATCAGTCTGACAAGCCTGATCTGCAAGGGCATGGAACGCATTATCATGGAATTTATAAACAAAGACATTGGCAACCTTCAAACACTGGACCCCACCCAGTCTGGGTTTGTGAAGGGCCAATCTTGTCTCCTGAATCTGATTGACTTCTTCAAATCAGTCTCCAGTGCTGTGGATGAGGGAAAGACGGTCCACACAGCCTATCTGGACCTCACCAAGGCTTTTGATACCATCCGCCACTCTGGAATCATAGATAAACTTACTAAGCTGGGCATAAATCCCTACATCACTCGATGGGTTGCCAACTGGCTTACTGACAGAACCCAGAATGTAAAAGTAGCCGACTCCAAATCCAGCTCCAGACAAGTGACAAGTGGAGTACCTCAGGGTTCAGTCCTGGGACCACACTTATTTGGCATGTACTTCTCTGAAGTACAGGCCAACACTAAGGGTCTCTGGCTAACAAAGTTCGCAGATGACTGCAAACTGGGAGCCATTATTGAATCCACAAATTATGTGGATATTCTACAAAATGGCCTTACAGAAACAGGTGCCTGGTGCCAGAACCATAGGTTCAAGCTTAATGCCAAGAAATGTATAGTTATCCCCTTTGAAAAATAAGCATGTACCCATGAATTACCACATAGGTGGCAGGATTTCTCCCCATTTACTGTAGACACTGTTCAAATCTGTGTGCATACTGTTTTACAGCTCTTCCAGGGGGCCAAGTGCACCCTGCACCCGGGCGCCTTGGTGGCAGGACACTAAACATTGAAAGTGTGATGAGATACTTAGGGACACAGGTGGACAGTGGTCTCACTTTCGATAACCACATCGCCACAACAGTCAGGAAATCCTTCTATGTGGTACACCTCATCACGAAGGGCTTTCCGACCAGAAAAAAGGAGGTCATTGTCCCACTGTACTCATCCCTCATTAGACCCATTATAGAGTATAATGCCCCATTTGGTATGTACCTCACAAGACATCTGCAACAGCTGGAAAGGCCACAGAAATACCTCACTAAAAGAATCACATGCCTAAAGCAGATGCCATATGCTGACCATCTAAAAAAACTCCAGCTATACTCTGTGGCATATCGTCTACTCAGAGGCAATCTCTGCTTAACATACAAGGCTATGTCAAACCCTGAGCTGTTGGACATGCTCCACTTAAAGAAATCCCAATCCCTCAGAGCCACACACTCCAGGGATCTAAACCTGGTCATCACAATGAACAGAACATGCTGGAGGGATAGGTTCCTGACCCAGAGACTTCCCCATACTCTGGAATAGACTGCCCATACATGTCAAGCAGAGTGCCTCATTGGCCTTCTTCAAAAGGAACCTTGATGATTGGATGGGAGATAGGAAATTCACCCCGGGGATCATGTCAGTCGCCCTGCTAGACAGGGGTCCAGAGAAGTAAATATTGTGGGAAGAAATATCCAGGGAATTGTTATGCCTAGGCTTGCATAGGCCCTAGGGCCGATAGCCTAGTACCAACCTATGAACCTACCAACCTATGAACCTATAATGTGCATTCTCTGAGGCCAGGTGTCATGTTGTTGTGGTACAGTAGTTAGGGTCTGATGATTTGCTTTGTTACTGATGTTTTATTAAGAAAATAAGGTTTATAAAAGTGAGTATAGTAAGGGATCTGTCCTTGCTAGTTGTTTTGTGTTGTATTTTTTACAGAAGGTGGTTTCCTGTGTTTGTTCTTTTGGATGAATAATTGTAAAAGCTCATCCTATTTCAAACTCAAGCAGTCTGAGCATTGTTTTATGCAATGCTAACTGCATATGCAAAATGTTTTATATCCAAATAATACTTGGGAAAATTATAATGTTTAAGGAAATTAAATGAGCTCTTTGTAGCCAAAACAACATTGTTGTTCTCCAAGGAAGGGGTTTCTGTTATCATAGGGCTGGTGTTTTTGGATAATTGTTTTGAGGATAAATTTTAATGGTGTTATAACAATTGGGCATTTAATTCATAAGCCCTCAAGTAGAAGATTAATAGTTATAAGACAAAATGACAAGCTTTTGGTGATGATGTCATCCCTATGTAAACCTGCTAAAAAGTGTGCCTGCTCTAGATTACTTCCAAGAATTCCTTTGGAAGAGTTATTTTGTATTCCCAAATCTTCTGGCACCACAGACTCTGACCATGCTGATTAAGTGAATTAGCCTATGAAAATAAAGAGTAGGGAATGAAGAGATGCAGGGTGCTCTCATTCCATGAAGGGGAAAGACAATATATAGCAAATGGTAAATGATTACAAGGTTTGGGGGTGGGGGTGGGGGGCAAAAAGATACGGTGAAAAAAATATTTGCAGTCCTGTGTAGTAGAGCTAGCAGCAAGGGTCCCACTGCTTCCTGCCACCCTCCATTATGAAATATTGTGCAGTGTGTGCACCCAAATGTAATGTTTATGTATACAGTAATGGTACAATATACATTAGAGCCGATCACATTCCTTCAGTATGCCTCAAGGTACCTGTCACACATAGGTTCAACCCCCACACCCCCAACAGTACCTTATGTGGTTATGCATGCCAGACATAGCTGAGTGGCACAGACAACACAGACATGTAAGGCATACTGAGATAAAGAACAGTTTCCACGGTTCAGGTTTTAATGCTGCTTGCCAATACTTGCATACAATTTGGCTGATCAAGTCATATCTACAGAGTGAATCAAAATCTCCCCTTATTAGAGGCAAGTGTGACTTGTTTTCTAAACATTTTAACCTTTGTAAACAAATAACCACCATCTAAATGAATGAATGCTAACTAACCATCTTCCCCAAGTCCGCTATATCCTTTATAAACATAGGTGCAAAGTTACCTCTTACCCATAAACCTTCTGTATCCAATGTAAACATAGGTGCAGAGCTACAGCCCTGTTGAAAACCTCTGGTATCCTTTGTAAACATAGGTGTAGGACTACTGCACTTCCAAAAACCTCCTGTATCCTTTATAAACATTGGAGCAAACGCACTGACCTCCTCTGTAAACTTCCTGTATCTTATGTAAACATTGATGCAGAGCTAATGTCCTACCAAAAATCTCATGCATCCTTTGTAAATAAAGGTGCAGAGTTACTGCTCTCCCAAAAACATGCTGTATCCTTAGTAAACATAAGCACAGAACTAATACCCTCACAAAAAAATTCCAGGATCTTTTGTAAACATAGACACAGATGTACTGCCCTCCTGTTAACCTTCTATATACTTAGTAATTATGGATACAGAGCTATTGCCCACCCCCAAAACTTTCTGTATCCTTTGTAAGCATAGGTACTGCACTAAATAATTGTTTTTCACTTTCTCCTGTTAGGGGTTGCCACAGCAGATCACCGGTCCGCAGATTGATTGGCAGTGGAGTTTTTATGGTGTTAAGTTGTCAGCCCATCGCCCAGTCTTCACAGAATGCACACACACACCTACTGCATGTCTTTAAAACTCATTCAACCACAGGGAGGACATGCAGACTCTGCACAGAAAGCACTCCAGCTAAGAATCAAACTAGAGAACCTCTTACTGTGAAGTGACAGTGCTAACCGCTGCACCGCCAAGGCATAGGTGCAGAGCTACTGATCACAAAACAGTACTGTATCCTCTGTAAACACAGGAAATGAGCTTCTGACCCCGCCCACATAAAACTTCCTTTATCCTTTGTAAATATAGGTGTACAGCTGCTGCCATCCCCAAAACCTCTTGTATCCTTTGTAAACAAAGGTGTAGAGATACTTCCCTCCCCATACAACTTCCTGTACCCTCTGTAAGCTTAGGTGCAAAACTACTGCCCTTCTCAAAACTCTTGTATCCTTTGTAAACATAGGTGCAGTGTTACTGCCCTCTTGAAACTCTTTAGTATCATTTGTAAACAGGTGCAGAGCTACTGCCCCCCCCCACAAATACTTCCTGTATCCTTTGTAAACATAGGTGCAAAGCTACTGTTCTTCCCCAAAACCTCCTGCATCCTTTGTATACATAAGTGCATTACTACTGCCCTTCCCAAATACCCTATGTAAACATAGGTGCAGTGGTACTGTCCTCAGCCAAACCTCTTGTATCTTTTGTAAACATGGATACAGAGCCAATACCCTCCTAAAAGCCTCCTATGTCCTTTGTAAACAGGTGCAGAGTTACTGCTGTAACCAAAGCTTCCTGTATCCTTTGTAAGCATAGGTGCAAAGGTACTCCCCCCCACAAAACCTCCTGTATCCTATGTAGACATAGCCACAGAGCTACTGCCCTGTCAAAAACCTTCCATACTCTGTGTAAACATAGATGCAGGGCTACTCCCCTACCCCAAACCTCCAGTATCCTTTGTAAATATTGGTATAGTGCTCCTGCCCTATGCAAAACCTACTGTGTCCTTTGTAAACATGGATGCAGAGCTATTGCCCTAGAAGCAAAGGTAGTCTATATTTTCCGGAATAGAATCACTCAAATGAAAGCCCTCTTCATCCTCACAGAATATACAGTGACAATTCTGGTCTGCTCCCTGAGTTTGGCGTATCACACTTTCTGTACCCTAAAGCACCATATCATCCTTTAAAGTTGATCTGAAATTAACAGAAATTTATTCTCTCAGAGTGAGATCTATTTCATGACACTGCCATGGACCAGCTACTAGTAGATATGCAGGACTATTTTTGAATCCTTCATCTGTCAGCAGTATGGCAAGGATGACCTTTGTACTTCATTTTGTAAGCATCATCGGAGTGTATCTTCAAATCCCACATACAATTAGCATTTCAGAGTATTTGTGATTTTTACATACAAAACTGTAACAGTTAATATTGTCATGAATGAGAAAAATGCAATCAATCTCTTTTCATTCGGAATTTCCTTACTTTTCTTAGCATTTTATTCTAGTGAGGCCTAATTTTTTAACTGAACAAATGCTCAGATAGTACATAAAAAGTCAGATATAGAGAATATTCAACTTAGACTACAAAACATCTTGCAATATTTTGCCAAAATGGATAACTAAGAAATTGGTGGTGCAGCAGTAGCATTGTTGCCTCACAGCAAGAGATTCTCCTGTTCGATTCTCTGCTGGAGTGCCTTCTGTGTGGAGTCTGCATGTCCTCTCTGCGGCTGAGTGGTGTTCGAAAGACATGCATGAATGGGCGTGTCTTCATTGAAGGTTGGGCATCGGGCTGGCAACTCGGCACCATAAAAATCTACTGCCAATCATTAGCAGACTGGAGTTCCACTGTGGCGACCCCTAATTGGGAAAAGCTGAAAAGACAAACATTCTATCCTATAAATTAGAAAATAGTTAACACAGTTAGAGCAGAGAAGTGTGGATTGAAGACTGGGCAGACTTTACTACTTAAAACATGATTACTTTTATTGTTTGTAGATACAGAAAAACAAGGTGATGGCACTTCTAAATTTCCCTTCAGCTATCACAGGCTGCTCTTTTTTAATTAATGGCAGAACCTGTTTTTATCAATAAAACACGTTTATTAGAACAACACAGAGTAGATACTATACAATATTTATTTTTTATCTTAGTTGTAATGTTTTTACCTGTGTAGAACTCTGATCCCTATGGATTGATTTCATATGCAGAAAATGAGATAAAAATCAGTGGTACCACAGACAAGAAATATACTGTCATGCCACAGCTCTCTTTCTCTCTTCCCCCTCTTAGGAACAAATAAATACAGTTTTAAAATGTTCAACAAAATTAACATTTAACAGGCTATATTTTGAAATGTTTAGAAGCTGGCCAGCAAATCAAAATAAGCAGAGACCTACAGATGAGGAAGATACATTTGAGGCAATGAGGAATGTAACACTTTTTGTATTCAGTGTTTTCAGTATCCAAAGCATCTTTACTGTTCTTTTTTGTGCTATTGTTAGAACTGCAAATGATGGTAGGTATATACTTATTGGCCATTTTTTTTCTCCTACAAAGTTGACCCCAGCGCCTTCCCCGGTTGGTAGGTATACCTGCTCCTACAGATTACCTGGGTTTAGGATTGGGGACAGTGAAGAGATTGAGGTGTACTGGGACAGCAATGTACTGCTGTCATAGGAGTATTTTTCTCTTTTCTTCAACACGTCTGCAAATGGCTTTAAACAGTATGAGGGTGGGGTGCATACAATGGAGAACAGCACTGGACCACCACTCATTTCAGCAAGAGACTGACATTAACAGGACACCCCATCCATTTGAGCAGCACTTGGGGGTTGTTTTACTAGTATCCTCCAGGAAAATCAAACCATGACATGGGCCCTAAGTGTGCCTTTTCCTCCACCACCCCAAAATGGGCACACCATCCTTACTTGCCAGCTCCTCAGAGCAAAACAATCTCATATCTTATCTTCAGCCAGAAGTGCACAGTTTATTGAAATCAGCTGTCTGTACTTTGATGTGAGAAGCACAGACAAAGTAGCTAAGAAGAAACAAAAAGGAGAAATCACCTTCTACTTATTCTAAGCACCAAAAAACTCTAGCTGAAAAAAAAAAGAAAGTAGAAAAAGCAGGAGAAGAAAAAACAGTAACCATTTGAAATACTGGGACTCACTAAAGCAAGGCGAAATGTAGAGAATGAATGGCTGAATGAACAGACTTATATAGATTGTCCAAGATGCCATTTCTCAAAATATTCCCTTTTCTCTGAGATATGGTGATCTCTGAGTTGGCATATATGAATTTTTTTTCTGCTTTTCAGCACTCAGCATTTCTGTCCTGACACAAAAACAGGTGAATAAAATTGCCTGAAAAGAAATGAAAAGGGGAAAGAAAAGTAGGTAGGCAGTTTGACAAAAGCCTCTATTATGGGACAGGCTAAAAATAGCTTGGGAATGAAAGGTCAGCAGACATAGTCAGAAAAAGTGTGACTGAAAATGCTAAGGGCATGGAAAATGATTTGGTGACATGATAAAGGAAGACTAAAAGAAAACCTCAAGACTAAGGAACAGAAAACATGGACCATGAGATTTAATTTTTGTTAGTTAATTAAAAGTGTGTTTGCTATAAATAAAACAGCTAAGCCAGGAATATATGATGGTAAAATAAACTGACTCATTTGCTGAAAGTATCTACAAAGTATAAAATATTTGAGCTGAAAAGTGTTCATTTTTGTCATTTAAGCATATTTTCTATGTTCTTCTATTTATTTCACTAAAAGCAATGAAGGAAACAAATTGGAGACTGACTAGTTACTGTTGCATAGCTTAGTAAACATTTTTTGTGGCAGCATTATTTGTTGTCCAGCTGTTGCCATTTGTAAACTGTAAAAGTCCACCAAATGTAAATCAAAACTTTACTCTGCTTTAGCAGTATATAGTCCAAATTCTGGCACAAAACATACTTTTTTTACAAAAAAAAATAGACCATGCATTTATCTGAAAGTCCAAGTCCAAAAGTGTAAATGGAAAGAAGTGACTAACTCCGTTATCTTAGTTTATCTAAACAATTTTGTCTTGGTTTGTGATTGACTGCAGTTGCCTGGTAAGAGAGTTTTTATTTGAATATATATTTTATTGTTATCACTGTTTTCACTGTTTGTAGGAAGAAAGGGATAGCTTGTAGACAAGAAAATTTGCTTTGATTAATATTTTGTTGTATCACCTTTCATTTTCACTGTTTGTTGTTAGAAAGTTTTAGACAGGGTAACTCTAGCCACCCCAAGGGGCCTAGTAAGATATAAATTCACACAAACGGTGGAGAGGATAATCCAGAGATTATATATGATTTATTTATTTACATTTGTTTACTGGGTAAATGTCCAACTGGGCAAAAATAGCCTGTTTTCAGCGGAGACCCAGGGAGAAAAGCTCCAGTACATACAACATAGTTATACAAGCAAAAAGAAACATGAAAAAATATGGTTACATATTTATACAATTACATCCAACAAAAGGTTCTAAGCAAAATGTATAATTACAGAGTAAAAAACAGATATAAGAGCATTTTTGATAATTGATTACCCACATTTTTTTAAGAAGGATCAAATGATAACCCTGTCAAATGGGATAAGAGAGCATGCTGTAAAGCAAAAAAGGGGGATAGAGTAGAAAAAACAGGTTAGTCTTGTGGAGAACAGGAACATGTACAATGGGTTAAGAAATATTGTTTTAGGGCATGTTTGAAATTATATGTGTTATTGATGGCTAGTATATATTGAGAAAGGGAGTTCCAATATTTAGAAATTTTGCAATTGTACAAGGATTCACCATACAAGTTATGAGATTTGTTAACTATGAGTAGTATCTTGTCTGCTGACCCGAGAGATTTAAGGTTTGTATTTGGTTGGACAAGGTCCCTTATAGCTGGACAGTTATCTGATTTATACATAACAGAGTGGACGATTAGTAGTTGATTTAGTATAAGTAAGTTTGGAAGTTCTACCCAGTTAAGCTGATGAAGGGCAATATAATGATGTGTTTTTTGAGGGTGGTTAAATGCAAACCTGGCTATCTTACTGTAGCAGGATTCAAGGTTATTAATTTCTGTTTTGCCAAGGTTGGTAAATATTTGTGAACACTATAGTAGTGAGAAAAGAAGGTGGTTCTAGCTATAGCCAGTCTAGCATGGTTGGTAAGATAGGGTCTGGCTCTGTATAGAGTATCGAGTTTTATATGTACTTTTTAAATTGTCAGTGCTATGTGTTTGTCGAACCTCAATGCATTGTCAATAGTGACCCCAAGTAGTTTTGTGTGTTCAACAGGTTCTATTTTAGTGCCATTGGAAGAAAGGATAGTAAGAAGAGGTTGATTGTTTGGAATGGAAATATTTGAGAAAACCACAAGCTTAGTTTTATTGGGATTTAGTATAATTTGATGGGCTGCAAGGTAATGTTCTATGCTGAGAAGGGCAGTCTGAGTTTTCTCTTGAAGCAAGTTGATACTGGGAGCAGAGCAGATAAGGGTGGCATCATGTGTGTATTGTATCATACTGTCTGGGCTAGTAGCTGAGTAGAGGTCATAAGTAAAAATAGTAAAGAGCAGAGGCCCAAATATCGAGCCCTAAGGGACTCCTGCTGATACAGGAAGCCAGGGAGAGAGTTTGTTATCCCATAAGGTAGCCTGCTTATGATTTGGGAGGTAGCTGTGAAACCAGTTTAGGGCTTCAAGGCAGAAATTGTAAGAAGCCAGTTTATTTAATAAGATCTGATGAGATACAGTGTCAAAGGGTTTTGCCATATCAAGGAAGGTTACAGAAACAAATTGGTCATTGTTTTCGAGCTGATTGATAGAGCTGGTAAAGGTTATAAGGGCTGTATTAGTACTGTGCTTGGGCCAAAAGCCATGTTGTGTATGAGATAAGAGGTCATTCTTCAGGAAGTGGCCTAATATTTGTTTGTGAATATACTTTCCTAGTATCTTAGCTAGGGGTGAGAGAATGGCTATTGGTCTGTAGTTTGAGATGTCTTTGGAGGATGATATAGGATATTTTCCAGAGGTGGGGTGCACACTGTTCAGAGATAGAATGATTGGTTAGAATGGATAGGGGGTAGGCAATGGATGGGGCAGCTAGTTTGAAAAGGTCTCCAAGCAGGTGATCAGTGGCAAGAGGGCATGGTTTTACCTTCGTAAGTAGGTTTTGTATGAAACTTGTTTGGATGGGCTCAAATTTGAGATGGAAGGGTAGCTGGGTATGGATATAGAAAGAGGAGAGTCAGTAGCATTGTTTAGAAGTGAAGTTATTGAGGTAAAAAAATGAGTATTGAATTGAGTGGCTATATAGTCTGTAGTATTAGTTGTTGTTGGGAATGGGATAGTGAGCTTTCCTGGTTTAAGAAGGTGGTTAACTGATTACCAAAAATTTTGGGGGGTTTATCTGGTATTTTAGTTGACAAGATTAAAAGTATTTTTTTTTATCTAGTTTGATTTGTTTCTTGGCCTGATGGTACGATGTGAGATTAGCGTTACTTTTCTTAGAACGATAGCAAGGCCATGCTCTATTTCTTTCTTGGAGTAATAGAAGTGTTTCTTTTGCTAACCAGGGGAGTATTTTGATTTTTGTATGAATTTTCCTAAGTGGGTTAAGCTCATTCACTGTTTGTAGAAAGATATTGTTAAAATGCTGCACCTCAAGGTCTAGTTGTGAGGTTTTTAGAGGTGCCCAGTTATGTTGTTTTAAGATGGTATTAAAGATGGATGGGACAAATTGTTTTTTGTTCCGAATATAGCTGAATGTCATATTACTACAGTTATTTGAAAAAATTCTTATTAGATACACTGGGAAATGATCACTTAAAGTATCAGGTAAACAGACAGATTCATATTTAATATTACATTTATTTGTTAGAACCCAGTCAAGTGTGGAATGTCTATTTGTCTGCTTGACAATGCATGTCAGGTGGAGTATGTTTGGATGAAAGTTATATAGGTTTATAAAGTTCCTTGGGGAATTAGAGGAGCAAGTGAGCCAGTCAAGGTTAAAGTTACCAAGTATTATTGTTTCATGATTGAAGGTAGAGGATGCCCATTCACGGATGTTTTCAGTATTTTGGAGGTTATTAGCAGGGAGGAGATATAAAGCTATAATGATAATAGATTTGTGTTTGTTTATGTCCAGTCTAGCAGTTATAGTTTCTGCACTGGGTAGATTGGGTGGGTTGGAGTTAAGCTGAACTACTTTGAGGATATCTTTGAACATGATAGCAGTGCCCCCACCACGTTTACACAATCTATCTTCACTGATGATGCTATATCCCTTAGGGAGTATTTCTTCAGATTTTATATGGGGTTTAAGCCAGGCTTCTGTTATAATGGCTATGTCTGAGGAGTAGAAGGCAATGACTGCATGAAATTCCTGGATTTTATTAAGGAGGTTTCTAAGGTTGAAATTTATAATAAGTAGGTCTAAATTGGATTTTTTTAGAGGTAGTCTGGGTGTAGATTGGAATTTACTATTTGTGAATAGTGGGGGGTGGAGCAGAGATTGCAGGACCTGGGTTAGGATGGATATCAGATAGTTTGACATGGGTAAGTGAGTGAGTGTAGGATAAGACATTTTTGCTTGGAAAGTATTCTGTTGTATATGTACAGGTTTTTAGCAGTATTGTATGAGTGAAAGTACTTAAAGAAGAAAAGTAGAGTTGGAAAGGGGACAAAAATATGTGGGGAGATCTGTAAAGGGATCATACTTTGATAATAGTCTGGTATAATGGGAAGAGTTGTAGAAGGATAATATGTAAGATGGTAGGTATGGTATGAGGAAGAGTACAGGGCAAAGGAAAGTAGAGGTGACAACTACAACTTTGAAATTGAAATAAACAAGCTGGACAGACAAATTAAACCTAGTATGAGGCATGATCAAAAAATTTGAAGAAAATTTATATAAAGATATTGAGCATAATAGGAAGCCATTTTATAGATACATACGATGTGGAAGGAGTAAAGACATACAAGCTGATAAACTGCATTGATTCTAAAATTTATTCTCAGGCACAATATATTATAGATATATTTGAAAAATATTATACAAAGCCGTTTGGCTCCACAAAGGGGGTGATAAATTGTTTTAGTTACATCCAGGTAATGTCATGTGCTGAAATCAAATTAGGTTCTTTTGAAAAAGAGCTATGCAGGTTAGATCCAAACAAAGCACAGGGTGGAGACAAAATTACTATAATGACCTGAGAACACTTCATCAAGAACTCACAGTACCATTATATCTACTTATCAGGTCATATATGTATGGGGTGATTCCTCAAGATCAGAGACTTGCAATTGTTAAACCTGTCTTTAAGGTTCCAGGGAGTGGGACAAACCCAGAGCCATACAGACAATTAAGTTTATTTTCATGTTGTTGAAAATAATAGGGAAGGTAGAACTGGATACGTTATTATCAGAACTGGAAAGGTTGGGACTTGAAACCATTTATCTTCATGCATATGTTGAAAACAGATCTATTACCACCTGTAACATGATGTTTTATAACAATATAACAACAGCTATGAATGAAAAATCATGCTGTGATGTTTTTTATAAGGATTGAACTTTAGCATTTAACAGGGTCATACATAAAACACTGATCAACAAATTAGAACAGATGAGTATTGATGTACTCTTGATAAGATGGATAACCACATGGCTAAAAATAGAACATGGCAAGCATCATACACTAACCATACAGGTGAAATTTGAGATAACAGTCAGGGTGACTCACAGGGCCCTGACCTAGGCCAATACTTGTTTAGATTGTATCTTTCAGATTTGTCTTTTTCATCTAAGGTGTTCTGCAGTCTGAATGAAGATGATTTGGAATTGGGTAAACTGATTACATGTGTTACAAATAGGGCATGTCAGCAAAAGAACTTGACTAACTTGACCATTTGGGTACAACAGAATAATATGATGATAAATACATCAAAAATAAGCATATGAAATTTGGGAAACATAATTTGAAAGGTGAATATTTAATACAGAACACAGTGATTGAAAATGTAGCTTCATTTAATGACCTGGGTATGTGGGTAGATCCCCCTTTGAGTTTTTCTACTTATATTAACCAAATGGTTAATGATAGTTGTAGAACTATAGGGTGTATAAAACAATTTACAAAGTCTAGAAAATTAAAACTGATGAAGTCATTGTTTGTTAGTTACACTGGATGCAAACTTGAGTATGGAATAACAATATGGAAATCTTATAAGAAAATAAAAATGGGTAAACTGGAAAGAGTACAGTGGAAATATACCAAGTATCCATAGATGTGAAAATTTAAGTTATTATGAAAGACTAAAATATCTGAACTTGTACAGTGTCTCATACAGATAGTTAAGAGGTAACCTTATTTAGGTATATAGGACATTTAGAGACAAGTACCTCTGTGAGTGTTTGGGATTATCAAAAAATAGTACAGAATCATAGACAACCTATGTAGAATATTCTGTAGGAATGAGAAGTGTACTGAATGGTTCGCTGACAGAGCAGTTGATGGAACAGACTACCCAATTTCATTAATGCAAGCACTAGATTAGATATTTTTAAAAACAGTCTGGGCACTTATTATGGGAACAACTGCTCACAGTATCCATGGCGCAACCGGTAGTACACCCACCTTTGGTGCAGAAGGCTGTGAGGCCTATTTCCACATCAAGTAGATCAATTGCTGACAGTACAGTACAGCATAAGGGCAGTGCTGCACTTCTGAGTGTGCCATCCTTTGGATGAGACATTAAACCAAGGGCCCATTTGTGTGAGTTGGTGATAGCTCAGGTGGATGTAAAAGATCCAACAGCACCTATCAGAAAGACTAGGGGTCCTTTATTTTTATACAAAACAATCCTTATTTAAAAAATATTTACATATTTACAAATATACATATGTACAAATATATAAATATACAAATCTGTTTACACATATTCATAATTTCCTTTGCAATCATGCTAAATGTTCATCCCTATTAGACCCCCCCACTCATTTTCCA
The DNA here is from genome assembly GCF_019279795.1 of Protopterus annectens. NCBI lineage: Eukaryota > Metazoa > Chordata > Ceratodontiformes > Protopteridae > Protopterus > Protopterus annectens. The sequence goes on from NC_056726.1 coordinate 195,292,454, forward strand.
TAACCACCATCTGATTTTACTTAATAATGTTGCTAAAATAATTTTTCATGTATTTTTTCATTCCATATAACCCATATAACATAAAATAACTTTTTATCTATTCTTTTAACACCCTCTTTACTTCTGTTCTTGTAATATCCACATTTAATCCAAAAAAACGATGCAGTAGGTGAAACAATAAAGCCACAGAGAAGGAAGGGATGAGATGAAAAGTTTAATAGCTTTAAAACAGCTTTCGGTTCCAGCAACACTCAGCACATATAAACGTTCCACATTACGTTTTCGTTTACATATTACTTCATCAGATGTGGGCTCAAAGGGAAATCAACAGACCTATAAAGCTACTCTCTGATTGATCAACCAGTGAAAACATTAAAACCCATTTTTCCTTGTTATTCCTCCTTACGTAACTACAGCGGGTGCAATACAACTAGAAACAAATACGAAACAGAAAAAAAGTGCATATTCACTATCTCGTGATCTCAAAACAATATTATCAGCATATCCATATCCAAATCCATATTTAATCATATCCCTGTTTATTTTATCCATGTCTTTATATCTTTAAAAAACACTTCTTTACATAGTTTTTCTCCTAACTGTTTTACTATTTTACATTTCAAAAAAATCCTACAGCCAGGACAAACTAATACTCCCTCCCCAACACTCACTGATACTAAAGACAACATAGCCTCACAATTTAACAGATACAATGTAAATATTGGAAGAGCGTTGCACCACAAGTATTAGTATTTCATCTGAGTATTCAAAACTTGCTAAACAACCAAAATGGCAAAAACAGAGCTTCAAAACAACTGCTTCAATAACAGGCTTTTACCATGTTGAATCCGCAATATATGAAATATAGAGCTTTGCTGTTGTAAAAGTCAAGCGGTGTTGTAATTCCACAGCTTTAAAACATGTGGATGTCATAAAAACAGAAAAAACGAACATAAAAGTGAAGAACCCTTCTGATGTAAACAATGGACAAGTGCTTTCAGCTTTTTCAAGCCTTCCTCAGATCCAAGTAGGTAAGCTGGGTTCAGTGTTTGAAAGTTGGTATCATCCAATGAAACAACCTCAGTGAATGATGAATGTTAACCAATCAAGTTAGTCCATTGGTACACACCTCCATAGCTTGAAGTTAAAACTCTTTATTTAAAACTCTTTGTTTAAAACATGACAGTTTGACATTTCTAAGACAGACTCAGACATATTTTCAGAAGGAATATTAGTAAAATCTTTTCAGTAGGTTCTAGTTAAAAGAACAAGCTCTGCATAAAAGCCAAGATTTGAGAGAAAAAGGTGAAAAATAAAAATAAAGATGGTCATTTAGGGCGCTTCTTTTTGTTTCATTTCAACAGTTTCTTTAGGACATCAGAGCCTAAATCAGTATACCTAAGGATTCTGGCAATGAAAACAGGTCATAAGTGAGTATAGCTCATTGCTCGTCTATTTTTAAGAAAAGGTTTTAAGGGAACACAGCCATTAAGGCCAGGGGGAGTTATCTGCCCTCAGCTGCATTATCCATTTGGCTTCCTCTCTCTCAGTCATATTGGTCAGGTCTCCTTCTCTGGAAGTAAAATGTATCTTTGAAATGACCATGAAAACAAAGCTATGTCCCTCATGCTCACGTAAATGAAAGAAAAGAGAATTTGTTTCCTTTCTGTTACGTGTATCAGATTGATGTTTGATAATTCTTTCCTTTAGCTTCATATTAGTTTTTCCAACATAAAATGCTGAGCATGAAGTGCAGGTAGCTATGTAAACAATGTTGCTGGTTAGGCAATTAGCTAATCCATGAAAAACAGTAACCGGATGCTTAAATGTGTTGCTACAATTGATTACATTGCAGACCTTGCAGAAGCCACATTTCTTTGTTCCTGATGAAGTAAAATGTGCGTAGTTGTTACATATCCCATCATTTGAGCATAAAATCCTTTTCAGATTCTTTTTATTTTTGAAAAGAAAACTTGGGTTATCTCCAACAATCTCTTTTAACTTTTTATCCGAAGTTAGAATCGGCCAGAACTTTCTTATCACCTGGCATACATTATCATGGTCCATAGTGTAAGTCAAATTGACCCTTAAGTTAGATGTTCTTTTAGGTATAGCTAGGGATGGTGTACTTTTATGCAGAGCTTGTTCTTTTAACTAGAACCTACTGAAAAGATTTTACTAATATTCCTTCTGAAAATATGTCTGAGTCTGTCTTAGAAAATGTCAAACTGTCATGTTGTTTTAAACAAAGAGTTTTAAATAAAGAGTTTTAACTTCAAGCTATGGAGGTGTGTACCAATGGACTAACTTGATTGGTTAACATTCATCATTCACTGAGGTTGTTTCATTGGATGATACCAACTTTTAAACACTGTACCCAGCTTACCTACTTGGATCTGAGGAAGGCTTGAAAAAGCTGAAAGCGCTTGTCCATTGTTTACATCAGAAGGGTTCTTCACTTTTATGTTCATTTTTTTTGTTTTTATGACATCCACATGTTTTAAAGCTGTGGAATTACAAGGCCACTTGACTTTTACAACAGCAAAGCTCTATATTTCATATATTGTGGATTCAACATGGTAAAAGCCTGTTATTGAACCTGTTGTTTTGAAGCCGTCTTTTCACCATTTTGGTTGTTTAGCAAGTTTTGAATACTCAGATGAAATACTAATACTTGTGGTGCAACGCTCTTCCAATATTTACATTGTTTTTGTTCTGCTGAGAGTTCTTTAGCAGAATTCACTTCTTTTTCTGAATTTAACAGATACTTCACTGAATCTATATTAGCTCTCAAAAAACAGTAATTGTTCTTCTCATATCCAGACTCATATAGTATCCACACTAGATCCCAATAACTTCTCTTTCCAACCTGTCCCAATAAACACCATAGTTAAATATCTCAAAAGGCTTAAACCTATTACACTTGCTGCCAACTATCTACCGAATATCTAAAAATTGCTGCGTAAGCAATATCCTATCGATATTAGTAAATCAATCCATCTCTCAGAAAAACAAGTCCCTAAATTTTGGAAAGTATCACATATCATTCCACTACATAAAGGTGGAAACTTGACAGAATTATCAGATTACCAGACAATATCTATAATATTACTATTATCAGAAACACTTGAGAAGTGCATCCATTCACAAACCTTGAACTATGTAATAACCAACAATCCTCTACCTAACACTCAATGTGGTTTCCACTCTGATCATAGCACTATCACCGCTCTTGTTAACTTTACATTATTAACCACCATCACAACTATGGCAGTTTAGATTCCTCCATCTTTCTTGATCTGTCCAAAGCTTTTGATACTGTCTCCCATTCTAAACTCTTAAGTACACTCTTAGAAGTTAAACTTAGCCATTCTGTACTTACTTGTTTCCAGCAATATCAACTGGACACCAGCAAGCTGTACAATGGCAACAAAATCTCTCTTTATTACTACCTGTATCCTTAGGAGTTCCACAGACATCTATTCTGGGCCCTCTCCTTTTTATTATCTTTACTAACAGTCTTCATACTGCCACCCCACTTCCCTCTGTAGTGCAATATGTGGGTGATTCCACCCTGATTTGTGTCAACTCAACACTGCAGAAATTCCAAACTTTCACCCAGCAGTCATTTAATACTGTGGAATCTTGGCTAAACAATGCACAACTTACACTTAACCTCACCAAAACAAAACTCATGCTTTTCTGTCCAACTAGAGCTGCAGACACCCACACACCATTCAATATCTCATCATTAAACCATACAATTATTTCTTCAGTTTCCCAAACAAAATACTTGGAGTGGTCATTGACCATTATATAAAATTCAATATATAGACATATCATAGATCATAAAAAAGTTCACAAAAAACTAGGACACCTGTACAGAAATCAACACTTTCTAAATAAATTTACAAAGGCCACTATAGCAAGAACCCTTCTTATCTCTATACTACTATACGCCTCACAAATTCTTAGAAACATTAAGAAATCTGACCTAGCAAAACTTGAAACTTGCTATAATAAAATTGCAAAGTTTTCCACAGTAACAAATTTCAGATGTCATCATTGTTTGGCTTTAAAACAACTATTTTTGGCTTGAACTACCAAATCTACTTGCTTATAATCAACTCACCTTCACCCATCAAATACTAAACCAGCCAGAAAAAATATCATTACTTCAAAATCTACTAAAGCACTACTCCAATAACAGGGCATTGCATTCCATTAACAAATACTTCCTAATTATATCCAAACTTAACAATTCAGCTGGAGTTTCCTTTACTCCAACTGTATAGCCAAAACTTGGAATTCTCTGGCATTAAATATCAGAACAACTACTAACACTTCCAACTGTAAAAAAAAAAAAAAACTTCTCAAATCTCACATATAAGACTCATGGACCTGCTCTTGCACAAACTCTGGTTTGGAAATAAATGTCTTTAAGGCAGCTAAAGAAGCACAACCTGTTATTTTTGTATTTGAATAGTAGACCCCTATGAAGCATATGCACACTTAACTTGCTTGTTTTCTACCTACAATCTCAGTACTGCTATTCTTTGTATCCTATCTAGACTATTGAATCAGTGAAATGTATAACATGTATTTTCATTTTGGACCTGTATCTGAGATGGAATCAATATTTGTATCTGTACGTTGTTTATATATATTATGGTTATTTAGAAATGTGGTGCTTTTCTGCCCAGGCCTCCATTGAAAAAGGACATTTTGTCCAGTCAGACTTTCCCAGTAAACAAATGTAAAATTAATAAAATAAAATAAAATCACATGTTCTGTAGTTTTTTCTTCTTGACAATGTAAACATATTCTATTACTTTTCTTTTTATATGGCATATTTCCTTTTACTGGCAATTGATCTAATATCAGTCTCCACAAAATTTCTTGACATTCAATTTTCTGATTCCACCATTTGCTTCTTATTTTTACAGATTTAGATTTTTTTATCTGTTAGATTTTCCCTTGTTTTTTTTTCATAGCAGTAGTTCATCATTACATTCATATGCCAGACTTTTCTATCTTTTTCTATATCATCAATTTTTATTTTCCACAAAAAATATTTTTCTTGGTAACATTTATTTCTTCATTTATCCAATTTTTCTCTTTTACTTTTTTACTATACCCTAAACTTTATAATACTTATATTTAAACAGTTTTACTACTAATCTCTCATCTTTTTAATCTATCTGCTTTAACACTTCTTACAAATATAATGAAACATTATATATCACTGGGTGAATTAACCCTAAATCTCCTTCTTCTTTATTTATGTCAAAACTCCTCTTTTTACTGGATTTAATCTATAACACCATATAATTGAAAATAATAGCTGTAATACTTCCTTTTCAAATACTGTTGACAACATAAATACATTTGCTAAGTATTGAATTTATCAAATAAGCCTTTATTCTGAATGATAATTTATATGTTCTCCAAAAAATCTAATCTATAAACCTATGAAAAAAGATGTTTGTTTTATTTTATTGTTTTTCCCTTTGAGATTCTACTTACATCTTTATTCCCAAATGTTATACCTAACACATAAATTCCATTCATTGTAAAATATATACCCCAGATCTTTACTATATCATCTAAAGCTATGATTTTCTTTGTATTTACAGTCATCCCTATCACCTATAGACACTCATTACTTCTTTTATCCATTTTTTTCTATACAATTATTATAATGTCATGTGTATATGTTAACAGAACTAGGATTCTTAATCAATCCTTCAGGTGTTATATACCCAACATCCTTCCTTTTGTAATTTCACATGCCATCACATTCATAACTAATGCAAAGACTATTCAAATCATTGGGCATCGTACCCTAGACCACACTTCATTTGTACCTCTTGGCTTAACCAGCCATTTACAAGTATTTTTACTTTATTATTACAATATGCTGACATACATAGTTTCTAAACTTTCTCACTTGTATTATATTCTTTCATTATTACCCATAAGATTTCATGTATTATTAAGGTCTCCTATCATGATATTCTCTCCTTCTTTTCTGTTCATAATATCATCCACAGCTTCTCTAACTATATTTAATAATCCATTACACATCTCCCCCTTTATACTATATATACTCTCTTTCATAATATTTTCCATTTTAGTTTCAAATCTCTTTTATTTTCATAAAGATATTAACAAATATTGTTATTCAATATTATTGGTTTCTATTTTTTTTAGTTCTGTTCTATCTTCCTCCTTCCATATGCATTTAAGTATTCCACTACATCATTCTTTTTACATAAAAACCTCATTTGACCATTCATTCAAAATCATCCTTTTCATTTTTTGTCAGTCTCTTAAATGTTTATACATTTCATACCCTATTCCACCTGGGCCTACAGAAAAATTTATATTTACATGTCCTAATACTCCATCTAGCTCATTTTAAGAAATCTCCTATGCCAATCCTTTATTCTCTTTTTCTGTTAACTTTTTTTACTTTCTATGTTTTTTCAGTACTTTCTTTTTTCTTTAAACATGTCTTGTACATATTGTACTACACTATTCATAATATTTTCCAGACTTCTTTCTGTTTCACCTATTACATTTTTATTTCTCTCATTACACTACCATCTTCCTTTACTAATCTGCATAAGTGACTTGATTCTTTTTTCCTTGTAAAAATATATTTGCTTATATATCAATTATTGTTCTTTTTCTTGATTTCTTTCATATAATTCTTTTCCTTGTCAAAGCACTTTCTATCATTACGTTTTAAATCTTCCAATGCATTGTTAGATGTTCTTATATATTTTTCTTTCTCTACTTTTCTCACATCATATTGCCACTGTAAAAAAACATGTTTTTTTCCCTTAAATATCATTCACCATTTAGACCAATTTTTATAAAATGTTTTCACAGTAATATGATCTTTCCATAACAGTATTACTAATATCTTTCCTTCTTCAATACATGTTTTCTCATTTATTTTTTTATTCATCTCATTTTATAAATTTCTTGTTTTTTTTCATCTGTAGCCATATTGCAAGATGATCAAAAAATCCTGTTTCAACTATTTCCCCTTTCTCCTATAACTACAACGTCCGATAATATAAACTAATCTATTTCAGTTCTGTATATTCCCCCTTTGTAAGTCTATGAATTTTTGTCCCAAAGTTTTAACTTCATCACATCTTATAAATTCTAACATTTTTCTTATATAATTTCCTTTCTTTTTACGCTTGCCTCTTAAATCACAGTCTCCTGTTATTATAATATTCATATTTATCAATACATAGTCTAAAATCTGATGAAATAAGCTTTCTCTATTTTTGCAGCTAGTATAATTGTATATTGTTATAATTCTATATACTTGTTCTTTCCATTTTAAATCTACAATGAGTAATCTTCCCATGTTTGCTAAAGTTATATCTAATATCATTAATGTATTTCTAAAGAATACAGCTGTAGAACATCTCTCATTTCCCAAATTCCATATTATCTTTCCTCCCTATAATTTCCCTGCTTGTAATCTTTCTTCATTTTTTAAACATTGTGAGTCCTCTAATATAATTACATCTATATCATATGTAATATACAACTCCAAATTTCCTTTTCTTCTTACTGTATTCTTAATACTATTCAAATTTACAAAAAGCACTCTAAAATTTTCATTTTCCTTAGATTCATGATTTCATAAGTTCATTGCCAATTACTGTGTCAGATTTCTTAATAGACCATTATAGGCGTAACCAATATCCATCCTAAAGGTAAGAAGCAAACACTGTACCTTGTGTCTGTGAGCCAAAAACATTAACCATTATACCAAGCCCCCATCTTTAGCTGCATGCTTTTTTCATCCGTTTTCTTTATTTTTCTTACGTTTTCCATTTCTGTCTTTTAACCTTTTACCAACAGATTTTTTCTTTTTATTACCTCCCAGTTTATGTCTTTTTCATCACATATTTCATAACCTTCTTCTATGTCCTCTTTATTATTTCCTCATCTAAGTTTTCTTCTATTTCTTCTACTTCTAAAATTTCTTCTTTTTGATCATTTTCTTCTCTTTCTTTTTTTCCTTTTCTTTTTTCTGTCATTTTCATTTTTGCAATCCATCCATAAATGTCCATTTTGTATATTTATAGCATTTCAGTTCACATTGTTATTGCATAATGTCCCATTTCCCCACAAATAAAACATTTAATTTTGCCACATTTATTTTTCAAATGTCCTTCTTTTCCAAAAAAAAAAAAAAGTGCTTTTGGTTTGTCGACAGTATTTTACAACACCATATTTGCTTCCACATTTGTCATGCTTCGTATATGTATACTTTTTTCTCTTTCTATTTTTAAGACAATATTACAATCCCAGCCACTGGTGCATAAACCCCTTTTGTCATAAACTTTGGCAATATCCAGTACTTCTTTATATAAAACTTTCCAATTTCATTTCAAAGTCTTTCTTTCTGCCTCTGTTTGAAATTGTACATGGATCTTCTTTTTTTGCTTCCCTGTTAAATGATTTTATCATACACAGATTCCATGGGTTACAGTCTTTCTTTTTTTCATATTCTCCAAGAAAATTTTCCATTGGAAAAAAAACAGTCTAAGATATAATGCCACAAAATGTCTCTTTGTTAATAAGAATAAATGCTCTTATCGCATGTGCTTTTACACCCAGAGGAGCTATTAAATTGTCCCACACTTCATACCTGTCCGTTTCTTTGTTTTCTTTACTTTGAGATCTTAACACATACTCCCATTTTTCATTTTCTTCTGCCTTCTTTTCTGCTACTCCACTTTTGCCTTCTTTTAGTTTCTCTGCATGTTTTCTTTTTTACCTCACCACTATTCTTCAGGATTGTCTCTGCATCCTCCTTTTTGATTTTCTTCATAATGTCCCTCAAGGAAACATCTCCTTCATTTTCTGGCTCACTCTGCACCACAATTTCTTTAAGTAAATCATCCTGCAACCCTCCCAGCTGGAGGTTATAATTATATGTCCATCATTTGCTGACTCATCTCCATCAAATAGGTTTCTTTGAAACATTTCCTCAGAATCCTACACACATTCACGTCTTGATATTTACTTTCTCCTTCATTTCTTTAACTACTCTATCATCTCCTTCTCTCTCCATCTGCCACCCTGTTTCTCAGGGCTGCCTCTACAACTGGAATGGCAACAGGAAGTGGTCTTACAAAATGGGTCCCTCTCACAAAAATAATGAGATGGGGAAGTCCCCTAAAGCCCTAGACAAATTTCCCTTAATAGTATTAAAACCAGTACAGGTCTCCCGGAAAAGTGTCTACTAGCCTAGAGGGATTAACCAAGTCAACAAAGGATAAAAAAATAATTAAAATACAGTTGTTTTGGTATTCTGTTAGGCTAGATGGGCCTGTGCTTAAAATATTTGCATGTATGTATTATCTTAATTTGTAGGGGTAAAGTTACTTGAGATATGACAGTACGGTTACCTTATTTTTTATGTGTAAAAGGTACTAAACTATGAAGTTAATGAACCATTAATGAAGGCAATGTCTCTTCCTAGCAATGATGAAAGAAAGAGAACCTGCATTGCAGGACCAGGAGAGTGCTATTGTTTGTCACCAGACACTTGTTCAGTGTAAAGAACACTGAACCTAAAAGCTTGCCAGTGTCTTGTCATGTTATTGGGGCTAAACATGCAGAACACTCAGAAGTTGTGTTGCATTTTTCGACCTTTCTTCCTCTTATCTGAATTTTTGTTGCCTCAGAATAGTGTGTGTGTGTGTGTGTGTGTGTGTGTGTGTGTGTGTGTGTGTGTGCGTGTGTGCATATGCATGTGCATGTATATGTGTGTGTGTGTGTGTGTGTGTGTGTGTGTGTGTGTGTGTGTGTGTATATATATATATATATATATATATATATATATATATATATATATATATATATATATATATATATATACACAGAGAGAGAGAGATGGATATATATATATATATATATATATATATATATATATATATAGAGATGGATATATATATATATATACTGCTCCTAAGGCTTTATGTTTTTGGTATGAATATTTTCAATTTGATCTAAAAAGATATCATTATTTAAAGTTGTCCCCCTTCAGCATTACTAATTGACAAGGGCTATAAAAAATCAGTGATGTCTTTTCAATCAAGTGTTAAAAAGGTGTCAAATTTAATTTGCTATTCAGAGAGAATCACAAAAATGTGATTCCATCTAGCCAAGCAGTTGTAGCCCTCTCTATACAAAAAGGTGCATGAGGTGTGATTCTTTCAGATATTAACCCCAATACACATGTTGTATGTGGAGAAGGGGGCTGGTTAGACTAGATTTGTGGTCTAAACTGCTACACTCAAAAAGAGAAGACAAGCTGTAAAGCTGTAATCATGGAAGAGGTAATGACTTTACTGCATTTTTTAAATAAGAGTAGAAATGACTGATGTGGTCCTGGTGGATTGAAGGTCAAAGAGAACATTAAAGCATGTCTGTTTCTCAAAACATAGATGTCTGCACACCAAAATATATTCTATTCTAAACAGACAAATGATTAGTAGGACCAGCATGCATGTAAGCTGTCTTTTATCAATACCACGTATTCCAGTCATCTCCACTTTCCATTCTTTATCCTGTGATAGAGAAAAACAAGTTTTTTTTAGAAGAAAAGGGGTAAAGTGTTGCAAATGGAAGAAAAGAAGATGCAGACAACCTTATCACATCAGTGCTAGATGGAAGAATAGAATCTCAGCCATCTTAATAGTTTTGCATTCCCTATACAGAATATAAATCAGAGCAAACCAAAAATATTAAAGGTGGTAAAGAAATAACTCCACGAGAATCTCGCACAGATCAATCGTATCTACTGATTTTTGCAACTTTGGAAATTCACATGTTGTAGCAGATAAGTATATGGGGCTGGTGCTCAACAGAAACATTTAACCAGACACCTATAAGTCAAAAGACTAGGAAGTGTTTGTAAATAGTAAGGTAACGTGAGTTAGGTGAGCTACAGGAGAAAAAGAAGTGGACCTATTTCTAGGAACACAAGAGATGCTGAAGGTTACTCTCCTATGAATTTCTTTAATTCTGTTCTTTTTATCATGTAATAAATTACATGAGACTTTATTTAAAATAGCTAGCCTTATTATTTATAATCTGCTTAATACACCCTGTTTATTGCTGGGAGTTTTAAACTAGTGTGTAGTATGTATATCATGACTATATGGACTTCTGCTTAGGTTACTGGATACTCAAAACTGACTGGTTTCAGTAACTCTTCATGGACTCATATAGACCTGTTTGAATTCACTACTATTATTTTTCCTGAACTATTTGGTGTACCTTACAACTTTCTGGTAGCTGTACAAAGCTTATATTCAGTTGATTCAGGACATTGACATTGAAAAGAAAAGTGCCAATTACATCAGGCAGATCCCCTCACTAACACTCTTCAAGAGAAACCTTGATGAGTGGCTGGGTACCAGAAAATACACCCCTGGGATCACTTCATTGGCTCTTCTTGACAGAGGATCAGTTAATTAATCAATGGAGTGGCGAAAGCCGACACACTCTGGCTAGACTTATAAATGCCCTCAGGCAGATAACCTAGTACCTACTTATGAACCTATGGACCTATTTATACAATATTGTTTGCACCTTGGACTGTCATGTGTGCAATGTTGAATTGGCTGTTGTTTACATACATGCATATAGTGCATATAGTTGCATTTTATTTTTCTGTTACTATAACTATTGATTCTTTGGTATTGTCATTATTGTAGTTTGACTTTGTTTAATATTTTGGTGTTAATATTCAAATTGTTAACAAAGCATTATTGAAAAAACAACAATGCTGTAATACTTTATACTTCACCATACTTATACTTTAATTTGTTTTGATTGCAAGCTGTTACTTTATAGTATTGCTAATTTAGTTTACAAATTGACCCATACAATATGGTTATTTCTTAATAAGTTTTACCCACAAATTTGTTGCAGTCTCAGAGTTCCATGGCAAACTGCATTATACTGTTTTAACTATGGCCAGATTTGCCATCTTCTGCTGAAGCAACTATGAGTGTTGTTCCTTTCATGTTAGCTCTTTTCGGGTGTTCTCCTAGGGTCTATATTAAAATATTGAATGCTTAAAGCAGCAAATGATGTTTCATCGACCCTATTTCAGCAACACCTGAAAATGTCGATGCCTCAGAACAGGGATTTCTTTCTTAGGGAAAGAAATCGCTGTTCCAACCAAAAAAAAAACAGTAAACAGTTCCAAACACATACACACGTACCTTAACCCTAATTCTACCCCCCCAAAAAAAGTAAACAGCTGAAAACACATACACACATAACTCAACCATACATCTAACACACAAAATAAAAGTAAACATTTTTAAAACATATGCACTTACCTTAACCCGCACCCTAACCCTAAGGTCAGTAACTGTTGCACATTTATGCTCGGGAGCTATACCAGATAAGGGAATCGCTGAGATCACACTACAGTGCAGAACACAGCAAAGCAACAAAGCAGTCAAGAGAGTTCTTTACCAGGGAAAGAATTCGCTAAACAGCCGCTTCACTGTTTTGCCTGTTCACTCTTTAGGTATCAATGAAAACGCATTCGACAAAATGTGTTTTCGTCATTCTAATAGGAGCTCATTCTCCTGACTTAAAGGTTATTAAAATAACTAGAAAAGTGCCATGGTGGTGATTTTGAGCCCACATACATCTGTTGCAGTACAAATCATGAACCTAGTGTTGTATTAACACATGACTGAAAAAGGAAACCACTAAGCCTTGGCTGAGGACTGAATACATGCCCTGCTGAACTTAACATAGTTGTCACTGTCGCTGGCCTATCAAGGAGTCTCTGGACAATTAGATATCTGGTTTCCGCAAAAGCAGTTTTTGCTTTTATTTAGGAAACCACCTTGATGGTTTACTTGAACACACAAGCATCCATTGCAATACAAATCATGAACCTAGTATTGTATTAACAGCTGGATAAGAAAGGAAAATACTGCCCCTTGTCACTGACCAGCATGTCACTGGACATTCGATGGAAATAGAGCAAGATTCTGATGTATTTTTGGGTTTAGTTTGTCAGGGTAGGGGAATAATGAGAGCTGTTTTGCAAATGTTTAGCTCTGTGTTTTGTGTCAGGGGCAAGATAAAGATATGATAAAAAGTCTGGTATAAAAATGTCATGCCATAGATAAACCATGGAAAATGTTTGTCAGAGCATGGAGGGAGTCAGTGGGTATGTTTTCTAGCATGCTGATGATGTCTTCTTGAGAGATCTTTTTTGAAATAGAATGAGGATGAAGGAAAGGGGTCTGGGTGAGGAGTGGAGTAAGGAGATGTTGATATTAGTTTGTGGAGGGTGGCTAAATTCTCTTACAAAGTCAATGCAGATGAGTGGTCCTTGTCTGGTCTAGATACTGTTTAGAGAGGATTTATTAGTAGAGGACTTGCATCTAGCCAGCAGGTTGACCTTGTGCCAGACATGTTTGGGTTGATTTATGATAGAGAGTTGCTTGGTCTTCAGATACATGACTTTGTGCCTCTGTATAGCATGCAGAAGAGTGATAAATGTAGTACAGTTGTCGGAAGTTGGACTGCTCTTCCATGACTGCCAGACTTCGTTCCTATGTTTGAGGAAAGATTTAAGTTCTTTGGTGAACCATGGGGTTTCTTCTTGTTTAAAATTTCATTTAATCATGTGAAAGACTTTGTCTTGGAGTTGGAGGAATGTTAGGTTGTGGTTATAACAGTTATGTTTGAGTCTTTGATGCTCAGTAGAGTTGATCACTTTGGGGCTGTCAGGTGGTTTTTAAGTTTGGTAATGTTTTGTATTGATTGTGGTCAAAAAGAGATCAGTTTAGGTGGGGATTTTAGACACATGTTTTTGATTTGAAAGATAACTGAGAGTTTTCACTGAAGGTGGAGGGAAGGAAGGAAATGTATGAGATAGTTGACTGCTCATTGGTAATTAGTAGGTCAAGAGCTTAGTGGTTATTGGAGTGTTGATTTGAGTGGGTGGGTTCTGTGATTAACTGCATGAAATGTATAGTAGTAGTCCACTAAGGACAGAAGAACTTGTGAGGAAGGAGACTATGGGCAAATACTGTTGCTAAAGAGGGGGAGGAGGGTGCAGAGACATTACTCTATTTGTTAGGTAATATCTGAAAATTCTGGGCATGTCCTGTGTCACTATATCATACGTGTGGCCTGTTATCTCTATCTTTGATTCCAGGCATCAGTTAGATGCTTTGTATTATAATGTACTCTGATGTGCTGGTGTGTACTAATGTGTTTTGTATGCAAGAGTTGGGTATTTGAGCTTGCATAGTTTAGAGGTGTTTTCACATGTGTACTGTCACCATGGAGGTGGGTATCAGTGTGCTATACAGTGTTTATTCTGAACTGTCACTGTTATTTCCTTCCAGGAAGTGACTATGCACATTGTGTTGCACTGTTGACAACAAAGATAATTTTATTTTGCTGCGGTGCTACACTTACACTTTCTTGAATTTTAGGTTTAGTTTTCATGAACTGCAGGAAGATCCTTGTATAGCATTCCTAATCTGCAGACTTTTTTTGACCACATGAGGGTGTTTTGTTTGCATTTAGCAGGGCATAATCCATGTGTTCTGCATCTTGGTGTTTCACTTTTCTCACTGTGGTTTACTCTGTGTATATCTTCTCACTTTTATATTTGTTACTTCTTTCATAATTCTTTTTTAATTTAAGTACCATATACCACACAGTTTTTTTTTTTTTTTTTTTACAGAGGTCAACCAGTTCAAATGCAAACATATGCAGTAAAGGAAATTGAATATTTTGTCTAATTCAACTCAGTGAACAAGCGATATCTGATGTCAAGAGGCGTCAGTAGGAGTTAACTGCAGATGTACCTGGAGGCGTCACTTGGATGTAATGAGTTAAGGTTTGCTTTGTACTCAGCGACTGGTGTCATAAAAGTACAGAGTTTTGGTGAGTTACTGTTCATTCCAACCTCTGCTGCTTTCATTGCTTCAGGGTATGCCCCAAGGAGTGGTTAGCATGCAGAATAGCTCATTCAAAACTGAGTATGATGCATGTGTGCTACACCTGAACATCCTCCTGCCTGACAGTATCCACTATGATGCCAAAACAGTGCTATATATGATGGATGTTTATTTCTGGCAATTTGAACAAACATCAGCAGTGTGTACTTTCCATTGACTGGCACCTATGTTTTACTATGTACAGTATAAACCTAGTGATGGATGGAGCCACTAGACCAACTAGACAAAGTCCAGTATTTTAGCATGTTGTTATCAGAACCATGTGATCTGGTCATTTGTTGCCAGAAACATTTAGACTGCCATCTCCAGAAGTGGTAAATGATCAATTCTGAAAGCTTCTCCCTTCCTGCACAGTCTGTTTATGTTGCACTTGCACATTCATTAGGTTAAGGCATCTTTTCTGTGGTAGGTTGAGCACCTCTGTTAACGCCATGGCTGCACACCATTTTATCAACACAAAAGGGCTATTCCTGATCCCTGCCACTTTTTCCTTCAAGGTGCTTAGGAATATTGATGCCTCCATCTTACAGATGTTGGTGGTGGATGGGATTTTATCTTCCCCAATGCCTGTCTTACTCAATTGTAATAATAATGCCCCTTCTTCATGAAAATATTGAGATCATTGAGTACAATGCCCCCCTTTGGTATGTACCTAATCAGGCATATCCAAAAATTGGAATGTCTACAGAGGTTCCTCACTAAGAGAATACAGAGCATAAGTAAAATGTCCTATGCAGACCATCTCAAGGCCCTATCCCTGTATTCTGTCTCCTACAGGCATTTGAGGAGAGATATATGCCTGGCATGCAGAGCATTGTCAGACCTGACTCTGATGGACCTCCTGCATATCCACAAAACAAACAACACCAGAATTATCCAATCTGAAGACTTAAACCTTGCCTGTGATATAAATAGGACCTGCTGGAGAGATAGGTATGTATCCCAGAGACTACCCAATCTATGGAACAGGCTCCCCATCCATGTGAAGCAGAGTTCCTCCCTAACCCAATTCAAGTGCAATTTGGATAATTGGATGAAAAACTGGGAATTCAAACCTGGTTTGGCACCTATGTCTCTATTAGACTCGGGTAAATGGTTCATCTCCCAGGCCCATGCTTACACTTTTCAAGGGTATCAGAACTTGTCAGAGATTTGGGATGCATGGCTAGGCTTAAAAAGCCCTTTATGGTCATTAGCCTAGTAAACACCTATGAACCTATAAAAGCTACAATCTCTCAGCTGCTGTTCTTAACATTTAAAGTATTGTACATGTTTAATTAGGGGCTTATGGTATCAGTGTTTCAACACTTTGGACATTGATTTGTGGCAAATGTTATAATACATCTTTGAGATTGCCCGAGACAGACAAAAGATGAGCCTCTTTTAAAACTGCTCCTTTTATCAGGTTGTGCAGTCATGGAGGTGGCATAGATCAATTTCTGTGTGCTATACAGAGTTTATTTACTTTGATTCCCCCCAGCAAAAATAATTGTTTATAACATTTTGTCGCCTTGTACATGTTGCTATATGAAAATGGTATTATGTTGAAATTTATGTATTTTAATTACAGTGTTTTGCTTCTATCTTAGGAAGACAAGGTATTTCATTACAGACCCCCTTTACAGGAATGTTCCCCGGGATTCATGAAGCACGGCACAAGGACGGTTTTAGCCTTGCGCCCAGCGACCTCATTACAGATGGTGCAGGAGCACCATATGAATATTTATGAGGGCGTGCCGCTGCACCCTCGATGTGCACAGGAAATATGTGCGAGTGCAGGGGTGCATACAAGTTCTCTATGGAGGTGTAAACATGCTCCAACAGTTGTACAACCTACTATGCTTACTATTAGAGCCTACCTCTAATAGTAAGTCAGTAATTCAGTTTCCGTGGATACCGAAATGTATGCTAAGCATACAAGAGTGTCTATGAACAGTGAAATAAAATCAAAGTAGTAAACACACAAGCACATAGTGGAATGTTGAGCCCCGTCCCAAGAACTTTCACAATTAGATTCCCTGTGTCTCTATTTTACATTTGTATTGCTGCAATATCGAAAGTGTAAGGAAAACGCAGCGTGTTTGCGCATTGCTGCCCTCTGCTGAGCATAGCTTACACATCAAAATCATTCAAATAGAGAAAAACATGTGGAATAAATGAAAATGTCAATAGTGTAGTGGTTAGAGCATTCGCCTAATGAACAAGCATTCACGGTTCAAGTCCAACTATAGCATATATCATTTTCCATGTGGAATGAATGTCGTTTTGCTGTAAAACCGACATAATAACATGTAAATGTGAACTGGAGTATCGCATGAGATGTGTAACTAAATTTCATTCAATCAAAGTGGTAGTGTCATAATGAATAAGGCACTAGTAAGCAGGCGTAAGCACAAATAAGCAGCAGTAAACATATATAAGTACGAGTAAGCAAGTCTGAGTGCACTTGTGCGGGTGTAAACAGTGTAGGAAATATATATAAGTATGTACAAATATATATATATATATATATATATATATATATATATATATATATACATGAAGAATGAATGCCGTAACAATAAAACATACAAAAGGAATGAGAAGGGAATCAACAGCAATCCAGTATTATATAGTGCTGTCAGCATATGTCATATCAAGCTGGCCAGGAGTGAGCAAAGCACTGCTACTCATACCACAGGCAGGATATTACCAGTGGGAGTAACATTGTTTATCTGCTAAGTCTACTTTACAAACAATCAGAGGGTAGTCCATTCCATGGTGGGACTACCCAACAATTGGTAGGATGATTGGACATCCGACCATTACACAAGCAAGGGCAGACATGTTCATGGACTAAATGGTGAGAGAGCCTGAAAATACATGGGTTGGGACAACATACGTGTAGGGCAACTAACACTTGAGAGAGGGCAATTTGTGGAGGTGTGTCATGGCTGCGATAGCAACTGGACAGTGGATGGTATGTGTGTATGTTGAACTCGGGTGGGGTGGAGGAACTATGGGTATGAAATTATGGATCCAGGCTTGTCAGGGTTGGATGGGCTGGTTCTAATTTGACTGTCTCGTGGAGGTCAGCAAGTTTGTTATAAGTATATATGCATACACACATGCATACATCTATATGTAGAAGTACATTCCCTGTAACACATTCATTCCTTTTGCAGACATAAATAACATGAAAGTGCCCTTACAAACCTCGACAGTAGATAGAATAATAGGTTGTGCATAAGAGTGAAGGGATGGAACTGCTAAAACGCATAAGTGTGTACAATGTCCAAAGTCAGTGCTGTGCTCAAAAAATCAAATGTGAGGACTTTCTCACACATGAAATCATTCCTGTGATCTGCCTGCTACGGGAACGCCAATTACTAAACCGGTCTAGTTGTAAAAGAATTATGCCGAACTCATACATTATTAGCTCTCATGTGTAACGTGTGCGTTACCACATAGTCATACTTATTAATTTATTGTAGTGTCATGTTAACGGGAGTAAGGATGTAATGATAGAGTCTAATCTTGAAATAAAGACATGTGTGTCCCATGTGGGACAATCCAAAAATTGTGAATACTGTCCTATTGGTTGCCCATGTCGCCAATGTTTGTGGACTAAAAGTTTGGGATTTCTGAAGATACATGGAGTGAGTCAACCCATGAGATGGGCCTACAGGAGTAGGGAGTGGCCAATGTGTAGTGGTGTGGGTACACCGTGGATCCAACTGGAGAATGGATAACTGCAGTATTATTGAAGTGCTGGGGTGGGTGTTTGGGGAACTAGGAGTCATGGGTATATGGATATATATGCAAATGAAGCAGCACAGCAATAGTGTATTGGTTAGAGCATCTGCCTAATGAACAGACATTCCCATTCCAAATCCCACTGCAGCACATACCATTTTCCATAGGTAATCTGTATATGAACATATTTCGACATCTGTCCACTGTACAACCTGCATAATACCAATTAAAAGTGAACTGGAGTGAAGTGTCAGTGTCATAATGAATAAGGCACTAGTAAGCAGGTTTAAGCATATATAAACACCAGTAAGCATGTGTAAGTGCATTTGCGCGGGGTATGCATTGCTTTACAGACACACACACACACACACACACACACACACATATATATATATATATATATACACACACACACACACACACACATATATATATATATATATATATATATATATATATATATATATATATAATATAAATATATATATATATATATATATGTGTGTGTGTGTGTGTGTGTGTAGATATACATATACAGCTATGATAGGAAACACACACAAGAATCACATATATATATATATATATATATATATACACACACACACACACACACACACACACACACACACAAGTAACACAACTAAATCCAAGGCAGTAAACCCAAGCAGATATACGTATATAGTATATATATATAACTATATATATAGTTCACAATGCAGTAATATATATATATATATATATATATATATATATATATATATATAATAATACAAAGCTTCATCAGAACTGAAAATCTATTCATTCAGGTGCAGTAAATAATCACATAGTTAATTAAACAATCATTTCTTAAAGAACCCATCAATCCCCTTAAATACCATGTTTTAATATATATTAGTGTTCAAAATTCATACAACTTTAAAAATAATTGATTCAACATTACCATAATTTTGGTGTTCCTATGTAAACCTGAAATAATAAATCTGTACATAATAAATAACCCCCTGCTAAAAAAAAAATAAAATAGTGGGAAATATTAAATACTGTCATAGTTTCAAAACTTTACAAGACAGTCATAGCTTAGCTTGTCTTAATTGCAGAACACTATTAATACTAATACAATCATTAAGACCAGGAAGTCTGCCTGCATCAGTTTTTAATTGCCAGAATAACTCCCTAAATTCAACCCTGGACTCCCAGTTACCACCACAGGGGTCAGTGACTACCTGTACCACTACTGCAAACCTAATATTCATATTTTTACAAGCTAAAGAATGCCTATAAAAGGCATTAGATACCTTGCCTTTAGTAATTTCGTAAAGATGTTCGTATATCCTCTTCCTAAGGGTACGTACAGTTTTTCCAACGTAAAAACTGTTACAAACTCCACGAATTCCTATGTATATTAACTCTTTTGTACCACAATTGTAATGTTTAGACGCTGTCATCCTAATACCTCTGGAGGGAATCCGTATATCACTGCCTTCAAGAATAAACTCACATTGATGGCAGGCACCACATTTAAACGTACCTCTTCTTGACCTCACAATCCTCCCTAGGTTGTCATTCTTCTTCTCGAACATATCCTTCAAATTCATACCTCTCCTTCTCACAAAAGAATGGTGTTCTGGAATATATACCCCTGTGTCCTCATTCACTTTCAAAATGGGCCAATACGTTTTAATAATCTCCTCAACTTTACATGATGCGGCAGAAAAGGTGTGTGTAAAAGCCACACCATATTCAGCTCTATCATTACAATGTGTTGTCTGATCCATGAACCCTAAGCCTAGTAATGGAAAAAACTTACTGTCCCTGTTTTTAATAAATTCCTCATCTAAATTGTCTATCATAAGTTTAGGGTATCCTCTTTCTAAAAGGAGAGAACTTACAATCTTGACCTCATCTAAAAATACAGAATTAGTGCTAGTCATTCTGGATGCCCTTATCAACTGACCTTTTACTATCCCTTTCTTTTGATAATGTGGATGTCCACTCTCAAAATGCAAATAAGTATTAGAGAAAGTGGGTTTTCTATATAACCTAGACTGAAAACAATTGTTCAATATGTCCTTATATAGCATAACATCCAGGTAATTAATACTGGAATCATCAATAGTGTAAGTAAAGGTCAGAAAATCAGTAGACTTGTTCAAATAGAGCATAAATTCCTTGAATTCTCCTTTTGAACCCTTCCATAACAAACAAATGATGTCCAAGTAGCGGGTGTAGAAGGTGATATGTCTCCGCCAATCAGTGTTAAGGACAAATTTCTGTTCCCAATAATACAGAACACAGTTAGCATATAAGGGGGCAAATGCTGTCCCCATAGCTACTCCCTTTCTTTGTTGATAGAAGTCACCATTAAAATAAAATTGTTTTTCAAAATTGTTTCAGTAAATTCCATAATCAAGTGAATGGTGTTATTGCCTAATCCTGTTTCAGTACACAAAATTTCCCCAAACCATTCAAGACCTGTCTCATGTGGGATACTTTGGAATAACTCTACTACATCTATAGTAGCAAAAATTATATCCACATCATATTTATCATTGGTTATTCTCCTCAAATAATCCCAAGAATCTTTTTGTTATGTGAGGAACAGAATTTATGAATTTTTTCAGCTGGGAGTCCACAAAAATCACTAAAGACTCAGTTATACTACCAGCTCCTGCTACTATAGGTCTAAACTTTAGTTCATTAATCCCTTTGTGTACTTTAGGGATCCCAAATATAGCAGGGACCCTAGGATTCTCAACATGCAAAAATTAAATAGTTTCTCATTAATACTTCCTTGTAGTAAATGATCTGACAAATAATATTTAATTTTAGAATAAGAAATATTAATTTAATTACGAGAAATGACAGTATAATGTTCTGAGTCCTGTAAAATGTTATGTATATAAGTATCGTACTCTTCATTGTACATCAGGACCACCCCTCCCCTTTTGTCCAGCTTCATCACTCTACAGTTTTCGTCCTTTAATGATTTCAACAAAATTTTTTCTTCTTCTGACAAATTATTGTTAATAAAATTGTCTTTACTGTTCAATTGTCTCACTTCTTTTTCAACTAACTCTTCAAAGATTTTTAATGATGAATTAATTGGTGGATTAAACAAACTCTTCCTGGACATCTCATCATGGTTTAGGTGTACACCTTTAAAATAAATTTTTAGATTAAGCTGCCTAGTAAATAACTTAATGTCAATTAATGTATTTACCAATGAGCCTGGACAGGTGCGAACAAAATGAAATCCTTTAGAACATACACGCAAACCTGCAAACAATGTAAATAGTCCACTGCTCCAGAGACCACAGGCAGGATACAACCAGGGGGGGTACACAGTGCACCTGTGAAATCTAATCTTGGAACACAGATAGGAGCGCCCCTTGTGGGACACCCCAAAAATTGACATATAACCAAAGGAAGGTGATACGCTGACAATTTTGGCTGGGGTGTGTACATACCTGGAATACAAGGGTGGGAAAGCCTGATGACCCATGGGTCAAGACAATGTATGACATGGGTCCCGTGAAGTGGCAAGTGGGCAGTGTGTAGTGGTGTGTTCAGACCCAACCAGGACCCAGAGTAAGGATGGGTGCTGTAGAGGAGGTGCGGGTGGGGGAAGTATGGATAGCTAGTTATGGGTCTAGGTGTGCAGGTGTTGGCTGATGTGGGTCTATATGGACAGCCCCAGGGATGTAAGCAAAAGTGTTCATTGGGCAGAGGCGTCACCCAACGAGCAGCCACACCCACTACGAGTCCCACTGCAACAAAGTGTAATCTACATGTCAAGGAACGGAATGCCCTGATGTAAATGTATATATGTAGAGGTATGTGTGTGTATATCTACTCATAGCAACATAGAGATATACCTCTCCCTCTCATAGTACAAATGTGTACATACAGAGACAGAATACATATACATACCCACATATAGATATATACATATGCAGACACCCATAGACCCTTATGTCATTAGATATATATAAACAGCAATATATAAATATATACATGTATGCATACGTATGCAGATATATCTGTATATAGTAATGTATATATATATATATATATATATATATATATATATATATATATATATATATATATATATATATGTGACTGTAAATATACACGTGTATATAGCAGTTACGAATTACATATGTTCACAGGCCATGCATATGGGGGTGAGGAGTCCAGTCAACAAACGTGTAACACGTAGCATCAACCCACCCCCCCAGCTAGACCATTGAGACATACAGACACACAATAAAAGTAAACACACCAGTGCTTCCCAGACCACCAGCAGGATACTACCAGTGGGAGAGACCTGCCAGGTCTAATCTTGAAACAAATACATCAATGTCCCTTGTGGGACACCCCAAATATTACTGATCATTGGAGTCAGTCCCTGTAATGATTCATCAAACCAGGCTGTAGACGTACACAGACCAGTAGGTTGTGCAAGCTTGATAATCCATGGGTCGACACAACGTACAACATGTGTCCTGACACTCGGAGAGTGGGCAGTGTGTAGTGGTGTGTTTATACCCCACCTGCACCCACAGTAAGGATGAGTGCTGTAGAGGAGGGGCAGGTGGGGGAACTATGGGTATGCAATTTTGGGCCTAGGCATGCAGGTGTTGGCTGGCACAGTCATATTAGGACCGCCCCAGGGTTGTAAGTAGTATTCCAAAATGGGCATAGCTTATGCCCATACCTCTCAACCCCTAAGAGCAAATCCACTGGACAGGACATAAACCATTGGGGGAACAAATAGGGACCATACCTCTCAACTGTCCCTGATTTCCAGGGACGTCCTTGATTCTGACTCAAATTCTACCTCTGTCCCTCTTAATCCCTCCTACAATTAGTGACTTTTGGATGAAAGGTGGTGAATTACATGTAATGAATAATGACAACAATTAAGAGTTATAAACTTCATTTACTTCAGAAAATGTGTATTAATTCATATGCTCTGAGTCTGTCAATGTGTCAAGTTAATAGCACTAATATTTTAAATGTGTCTCTGATTGTCCCTGATGTTGTCATGACTTGTCCCTGATTCAGTTGATATTTGTCCCCAATTGTTTGAGAGGTCTGACAGGGACAGAAAGCACATATTCCACTTACAGCATTAGAAAGATGATAGAATAATAGGTATGCAGTAGCATGACTCGGCTGAAGGATGTGGGTTCCAAAACCCAATTACTTATCTGTATTTAATGGTGTCAGTTCCCAGGTATTAGCCAGACAGGTGCAGATTGTAAGAGGAACATACCAATAGTATGAAGCAAACTCTGGAAAGGCCGCTGATTCCGTACAGTCGAACGGCATGCTTAAGCCTAATGGGCAGCTATTCCCGATACTGTAGGCATGTAATCCAATTTAATAGGCATCACAACGTAATATTGTAGTCCTCACTCCCACCCAGGGGTTTCAGTGTCAGATGCAAACACCAAATGCAGTGCATTGGCAAGTGCAGGAGCAAGCGGGTGTAAGCCTGTTTGGCCGCTGATATGTGAGTATCACACTGGTGAAGCAATGTAGAGGCTAACTGAGTGCAAGAAACTGTAACTGGAGGTTAGCATTGCTTAGCTCCATGCAAACCCATGCACACCCGCTCACAACTGCTTTAAAGTGCCTTAATCACTCTGTAACCAACAGCTCCTGTTCTGGCCAGCAACAAAAGAACCAGCCTCTGCAAGTCTAGAACGCAGGACCCTGTACCTCACAGTCATAGTAGTAAACCACTACTCCATGATAGCAATACATATAAAGGAGGTATCAGCAAACTAATCCTCACAACAGAGAAACAAATCAAATATGTGAACTGAATCTATGTACAGTGTAATGTTCTATAACCTGCTACAGACAATAAATATGTGAACTGGAGTACTGCAGTAAACATAAAGTTGAGGTGTCACTGTAATACGGTTCTGAAGTCCCCAGGACCCCATACAGTGTATGTACACATGAATGACAGATACTAGACACATATATAGCCTGTAATGAGTAAGACATTGTTGACAAAATTCAAATATAATGCTAGATAACCAATAAGCAATGCTAACCACCACACAGCCCAACTACGTAATTGTAAGCAATGTATAGGGAGGTCAATACAATATGCCGACAGGTACACCTCTTTAAGCAGTGTCAACCTGACGTAAGCCAGTGTGCTCATAGCTTAGCCTTTTCAAAACTGGCCAATTACGGAAAAGTGCTGGAATCCAGCCCTACTTAAACTGAAGAGGTGGGAATACGGCTCATAACTGGTTGTAGCATCCCCCTAATGGTAGAATTGCTGGAGTGGGAGAAGGAACTCGCTTTAGAGCGCAGCACTGGGGCATCCAGAAGTCCAAATTCATGGTATGGCTCCTGGTAAAGCACCATGACAGGAGACTACTGCAGGGCCAGTACCAGGGCTCACAGTACAAAACGGAGGCCTGGGACAGTCTCGCCCATGACCTCACTAGTGCCACAGGTATCCCCTAGACTGGTGAGCAGGTCAGGCACCACCATGCAGACTTGAAGCGGCGGAGGGGGGATGTCTTGGAACAGTGGATCCAGGAAGCAAGGCAGATGCAGAATGCCCCAGAACTGAGTAAGTACTCCTTCCACTATGTAGTTAATAATTGCCTAGCTTGTGTATACTATGGATAGGTATGGCTAAATATCACTGTACTTCTCTGACAGCTGCAGATGAGCAAGCTGCGAACCAGCAAGCCCATGATGCTAGGGTGCAAACGATGCATCGCGAGGCAGGTTAGTAAATAGCCTGCATGTACTGTCATAACAAATAAATGTAAGAGCCTCTGAAAGTGTTGTACCAGTATACAGAATAGTGTAATATGCTGCGAATAAAGGTGTAACCCCTGTATTGCTTCTGTTTACTCTGCAGTCATATGTTGTTGTACTGTTGCAGTTATTAAATAGTATTGTTGTAGTACACAGCATTACTCACACTGTGGTATGCAGATAAAATGTGTATGAAGTACTGTATAACAATGTCGGAAGTACAAACAGGTCAGTCATATTAGACAAAATACATTGCAAAGCCTCACAACAATTGCCTGACAGCATAGTGTACAGTGATCTTAACTGTAATGCTTTTGTCACACACAGCAGGGCTTTGGATCCCAGGAGCGCTAGTAAGTTATATGCATAATCATTCCACACAACTGCACACTGTCTGTTAGAATGTTCAGATAGAAAGCTGTATGCATATTTACACTTAACAACTGTACAGATTTTGCTAGAATGCTTAAATAGAGAGTGGTATGCATATTCATACCCCTCAACTGTTCCAGTCTGCCCAGTATGTCCTGATAAATGGCCCGCATCACCTGCCTCTTGCCCTGTTCCACTGACAGATTAGTGTGACGATTCAAGAAATGTAGGCAGCTGTTAATGGCATATAGCTGATAGTCAGACTTCTACATAGTCAGAGAATGTACATGCAAACATACCTATCATCCCAGCATCTTACCCAAAGTGTATGAGAGCAGTCTCAAAACATGTTGCATTAACATCTGCATCTTGTCAAGCCTGTACATAAGACACAGGTCCCGTACATACTAATCTACAAACATACCATTGTACAATATAACGCCATTGGGTAGTGTAATAATACATGTAAGGGACAGACCACTGCAGTGACTATGAATGTTGTGGAAACCACATGAATTTAACAGTTGTTAATTGAACTCTCTCTCTCTCTCTCTCACCCCTACCATATGTGCAAAAATAACGATTTACACAACTCATTTGGTATGTCTACACTCCTAACCTTTGTTGGGACATATGTCTTATTGGTTTATAAATATTCACATTTGTTTCTATGCATGTGCCATGTTAAAATACTCTCATATTGGTGTCCTGTTGCCATCAATGAAACCTGCATGTTGTTGTAATGGCTACTGTTTACCCATATATGCATGTGTTCTGCCTGCTCTGCAGCTATTTTATATCTGGTGCCCTGGGTAATGGGAATACCTATGCATGCTGTTATAACTAATCATGAATGCTGTTGACTATTATTAATCCATATCTGCCTTAAACATGCTACAACATAGCTCATATGGGAAGGCCGGTCCCAGCGGACCCACCTGTCCCACTTCAGCTGGCCATGGCACCGGGCACCAGCACATCTGGTACCCAGCCTGGGACCCCCTCGTCCGTTGGCCCTGCACCACCTTTGGGTGGAACCACTGCAGGGGATGGGGCTCAGCCCCCCTGGGAGTGGAAGCAGACAGGAACCTGTCACCCGTGGCATGGTCCGGGCCATGGTGCATAGGGAGCTCAACAGGGAGATTCAAGACTGCCTATGTCAGTTTGAGGGCAAAGTGGGGCAACTAGAGGGTGAGCCTGCCCATCATACACAGCCCCCAGCACAGCCAACTTCTGGGCTGTGATGGTGCAGTGGTGACTGGCCATGGGTGGGGACCTCAGTCCCACTGTATCCATTTGTGGGCTCATGGGCTTGCGACTTCCAAACACCCCTCCCCATCCAAGGTGTCCCCCCCACATGTTATATACTGCCCCTGTATGCGTCTTGTTTGTCTTGTCTGTCATCCTACCCAACCTATCCTCCCTGATCATACCTAGTCTCCTTCCCCAACATCCCACTCTCACCTAAACATAAATGAAAAGAAGGGCAATCTGTTCCTGCAAAAAAAGCACGCCCCATACATAGCTGTTCATTTTGCATGAGTCCACTGGACACATGTAAATGTTTCTAACTGGCATCACAACAGACTTTTGTTGTCCTCACTCCTCTCTCAGGGATGTGAGTGTCCAAATGTACTGCCAAATATACTGAATATGCACAGCCGTTGCTGTAGAAGAAATGTATGGACCTTCCCTACACCCTTCCTGCACATCACTAGCTATTTTCCCTACTGTCTTTCCCTCTTTGTGCCCCTTCTTCACCACTTTCCTATCAACCCTTTTTTTTTCTTTTAAAGAAATTAGTGCAGGGGTAAGTGGGAGTAAGCACTTTTAAGCAGCAGTGAGCGTTTTTCAGCATGTTTGCGCAGGGGAAGGACTGCCTACACAGGTTAAGCAATCAAGAAGGTAACGGAGTATAAGGAATTGTAATTACTGCTTACCATTGTGCATACCCACACACACCCGCTCACAACTGCTTAAAAGTGCCTGAATCACTCCATATACAATGGGTCTTGTTCTGCCCAGGAACAAAATAAAGGGCCTCTACAAGGCTCGAAATCAGGACCCTGCACACCACAGCCAATGTGATTTACTACTAAGCCATGGCAGATATACAGATATTGGATGTTATCACAAACATATCATCCACCACAGTCATTCAACAGTATAGGAAATGTATTCCATCATGTAGATGTACGTGTGTGTGTTTATGTCCTGCTATAGATACATACATATAGATATATATATATCAAGAACATCCCATGTGACAACAAAGCATTAAAAAAGAATGAAAAGGGAAACACCAGCAACTCCTGTATTATGTAGTGGTGTTGTCCTATGTAATATCAAGACTCCATCAGACAGACATGTGTCATTAATACACGCAAACATTTGTACATTGGCCAAATACATTACTCTGTGCATTTTATTTACATTAACAAAACAGTTCCTGTCCAATCAGTATGTGAGAACAATACTCTTGCAAGGTGCTGTGTGTGACATCACCATCTTGAAAAAGGTAAATGGGGTAATCATAGAGGGACCGGTAGTGTTGTGTGTACAATGGGGTCATCTGCATCATGTGTACCTGGAACCTTTAGGGGTCATGTGTATACCAGGATTGTGTGCCTCAGAGAGAGGGGTGAGGACAACAGTAATATGTTGTGATTCCAATTAAAAAAGTTACATATGTCAAGTGGACATGTGTGAAATGGACAGCTATGTATGGGGAAAATGTTGTTCTGGGAACAGATTCACCTTTTGTTTCCATCTTCATAAGGTGAGTGTGGGATGTTGGCCAAGGAGGATAGCTTGGCTAGGATGACAGACAAGACAGCATACAGGGGCGGTATATGACACAGGTGGGGGATATACCTTGGATGGGGAGGGGTGTTCGACAGTCACAAGCCCATGAGCCCCCAGATGGAAACAGTGGGACGGAGGTCCCCACCCAAGGCCAGCCACCACTGCACCTTCACAGCCGCAAAGGTGGCTGTGTGGGGGCTGTCTAGGAGAGGCAGGCTCACCCTCTAAATGTGACACTCTGCCCTAGAGCTGGTGTATCTGTCCTCAAAACCCCTTACTGAGCCCCCTACGCACCACATCCGGGACTTTACGATGACTGACAAGTTCCTGTCTGGACCTGCTCCCAGGGGGACAAGCCTCATCCTCAGTGGTGGTTCCACCAGAAGGTAATGTAGAGCCAACAGAGGTGGAGGTCCAAGGCTGGGCCCCACATGTGCTGGTGCCTGGTGCCATGGCCAGCTGAAGTGGGACAGGAGGTTCCGCCGGGACCTCCAATCCCATATAGCCTATAGTGTTGCAGTTTTAACACAGATATGCCTTAGTAATAGTCAACAGCATTCAGGATTACATATAACAGCATGCATAGATATGACCATCAACCCAACACAACATATGTCATACATTTGCAGAGGGAGCACAACACATCCATATATACTGCATGACACTTGCACAAAGGGTAGAAGACTTGTGATTGCAGCTATGAACAGTGGCCCATTATTGGCATGTCACTGTGAGAACCTCAGACAGTGACTGTCATACCACTGTTTCATGTGACATATGTCCAATCAGGGATGCAATGGCAGTAACTCTCATCACTATCACCATGTACTGACTGCAATCCTCACACTATGCTTCAGCAGTTCACAGATGTGTGTTCAGTGAGTAACACAAGAAACAAATGGTCCACACACTGACCAGTCCACAGATGGCCCTACAGATGGGGGTTTCCTCACAAACAGAGCACTGTCTTGTCAGTTTTAAAACATGCAGATTAGCCATTACCACACACAACCTGTTAAATTGGCAGTAGTCTCAATGAAGCATAGCTACACTTACATGCTGTAGTCATGTCTGGCACATCACCCTCCTGTCTTTCAGCTATTTTCCACTGCGTTTGTTATTGGAGGAATATCCAGATATCATCTGTGATGCTGTTTACCAAACACCAAATCCAGGTTCCACTCACAGTGACTGTCATGGGCAAACACAAACATGATGCTCCTAGATATTGTACTGTGTTTCCATACGATTGGCTATGGGAACATCGCCACAGCTGTTCCACATGCAATCAGCTAGAGGAGGACTGCAATAGGTGCAGAGGCCATCACCTGATCATGACCATCACTTACAAAACACAAGCTGCTGCTGAGCAGGTGTACAACTCCACATCCACCAGAGAGTGTGTGGGAGGGACAGACAGAGGCAAAGTACATCAGAGAAGGGCTTGGAGACTAAACCTAAGCATTGTCTGTCACACACCTACCAGTACAGGGGTTCAAACCCCTGACTGACTAGCGATTACTATTACAAGTGCATGCAGTTACTCCATGTGCCACATAGCTGACATGTTGGTGTGCTGTAAGAACATATATGTGTGCTGGTGAGTGACATCTGCAGAGATATAGTAGACATACATTAGGTGTAAAACACATGGCTGTCCACATGAACAGACATCATTGTCAACACAACCACACTCTCTAAGGGACTCAGACACATTGCCACACTTTGCCAGACTCACAAATACACTTCCTAACTACTTAGTTTGCCACACTGCAGTAATGCACACATATTGCATACACCACAGGGGATAGCCTGAGGTTCTATGGCCTAGGGCATATGAACATGTCTGACATCAGTCAGTGTGCCAGTGTGAGTTATACTGGGTGAGACTGTGGTTGGGAACATCATACCCAACATGCAGACACAAGGTGCCAGTACTGACATTCACGTGTGCATTGCTTCATGGGTGTGTACCGGTTGGCTGTGCAAGATGGCTGTACAAGGCTGTGTGAGGGGTAATCCTTGGCATCACACCACCTGACAATGGTGTGCAGTGTGGGTCAGAGGTGTAGTGTTTGCAATGTCCCATACAAATGGGTATTGTATGAACTGTCCTATCATCCTGGTTACCATTATGTGTGGCCATTACTTTGCAATGCATGCCATGTCTGTGTTTGATAGTCCTTGACATGGACATTGCCTGTGATGTGCACATCCCACAATAATGTACAGTTACATGTACATGTGTACCTGATTTACCTCGCACATGTTGTGTACACAGACTGTTATCATCAGATGTGCCAATACTGACCAGGTGTGGCAGGACCTGCTAATAGACAGCAGATTGACCCTGCACCTGCATTGATAGCATGATACAGGTATTCCCTGGTGTCAGTGGAATCTGTCCATACAGGGCATGTGTGTAAGGCATTGTATGTCCTTTGTGGATCACATTTGATGGCACCACATATGTTGCAGGCATCCAGCGGGGAGCATAGTGAAGGCACATTGTCTGCAATTATGTGCCTATTGTACTGTTGGACAGGGTGCCACGCCCTCTGCAGCCCACTGCAATCACACCATGCCTACTATCTGTCAACAATATGCAGGGTACAAGCAACATAGCGGGATATTCTAGGCAAGTGTGTTTGTGTATGACACATGAGTTCAGGCCATATTCCGGGTAATAGTAGGGTTGCATACTTTGTTCACCAGGCCTTTTGCAAGATGTAGGTGTATGGCTTGCCAACCCAGTCCCTTAGTTGATTGACATCTGTACCCCCCATGAGGTGGACATTGTGACATATCATATGGCCACCATATAGGAAAACTACTCCATAATATGTCCAGTGGTTAGACACTCACATCCACCTCCATACAGGCTCTGACTGTCAAACACATACACACACACACACACACACACACACACACACACACACACACACACACACACACACACACACACACACACCTGCCATGTCTTGAAATAGAACTCCTACCTAACTAGTTTATCACACTACGGCATTATGCAATTACAGCATGTGCTATGGAAATTATTGGGTTACAGCAGCCCCAGTGGTGTATTTCTAGGTGGGTGACATCAGCAGGATTGCCAAAGGTGAGTATGTGAATTGTAAGGAGTGTGCGTACTCTAAAAAGCATTGTTTCTTTCTCAGGAAGACACACACACACACACACACACACACACACACACACACACACACACACACACACACACACACACACACACACACACACACACACACACACACACACACAGTTGGCCTGTCTGGCATTAGAACACCTACCAATCTAGTTTATCACACGATTAA